>NC_137469.1:91360498-91387998 GCF_964235325.1 Thermobia domestica
ATGTTCTCTAAGAGTGTATTTGTTTGGTAAATCTTTGTTACAACATCTGTTGTAATTACGAATGTAGTTTATTTCTGTCAGTAGTTTGCACCCGTTTTGCACATTTCTCACGTTCCTAGGTTGGGAAACACTCTTCTAAACCGTGAGATATGTTTAATTTTCCTGACAAGGTTGTATTTTATACATTAATTTCACCTCTACATAAATATTGGTGTCTAGCACACTGGCAAAAACAGAAATTCATTCGACTGCTGGCATTTGAAAAGTCGATAACTGCCACAAACAGACCTTCTGTACCAGAACACCCAATACGTTGTTTCACCCGATTGAGTTAACTAATAACTTATACTGAACAATATTAGAGAGATTTTTTATTAAGAAAAACATTGAGGAAATGAACGTAAAATTGAGTTTGTCAATTTATTTTTTTTTCATCGCTGGAAAAAAGGAAGATTAGTTTACAAGTGACAAATTGTCGCTTAAATAGGAAAAAAATGAACTTGATGATAAAAAAAAAAGACCACCAAAGAGAAAGAAGCAAAATTTTATTCTCCACAACTACAAAATTGTTCCCTTATGTATGACTGGATCGTCCATTACATTTATTTGTGTTGTACGATTTCTGTATTTTAATAACTTACGAGTGGCATATAAGTTTATCACCTGTACTAATTAACTAATATGCAATACTCTTCGATCTTATCTGACCCCTTTTTTCACCTGTAAATTTTGTAAATACTCGGGTCTCTGTTCTTCACTGTTACACAAATAAGTTCCACACTTAGGTGATACGTGGTTAAACCATTGCTTCATTCTGATAGTTGTTAACGCATTTATTTACATTGTGGTTCATCGTACTTTTTTTTACGGTAGTTTCCTCTTTCACGGACACGTTATGGGTACTTAAAATTCACATATCTTAATCACGATATTTACCTGAGATAAAATTGTTGACATTTAAAGAGTAACTGCCTCTGAGTATCAAAATTTAAAAGTATGGTTAAGAAACCATTAGAATTTACGTCTATTACTGCAATTGTTGGTTTAACCAACATTGTTTTAACATATTTCACGATTGATGAATTAATGATTTCATGAAATCTACAAAATTAGTATCATTGATTGGTTGGAATGAATTTGAGTGTTTCTTTCAGCTGCTAGAGACTATGTACTAGTGAGTCTATGTATTACTAAGCATTATTGCTGTCACTGGAGGCGCTGACTGGTACAGTCTATCTCAAAATTGATTTTAATGTGTACTGATATTTAAATTTAAAATCCTTCAATATACCTTTCGGACTGCATGGCACACCAATGTGTCGCGAGATACCTGTTGAAAACCACTATGTCACTCCTCGGTGGAAAGGACTAGAAATAGTTTCGTTAAAGCAAGATTTTCCCATTTTATGATAAATGATACCAAGCGTTAGTGACTGAAAAGATTAATAATTTTTCGAGAAACCACGAACTACATTAAACGACACATTCGGTTTGAAAAATAGTTAGTAAAAATCAAAGGAAGAAATGATCTCAAAATAACATAATACACATTCTGTAAAGAAAGAAGAAAAACAAATCTAAAAACTGGTCCAAACAAAGATAGTTTTATTTTTTCTCAGCGTTTTTCCTTTTGAAAAAATGCAACCAAATGGAAAAAAAAATCACAGGAACATCTATCAAATTCTGCCTTTCGGATGATCCCGTATGTTGCAGCATGATGCGGGTAGCCTGTTTGTGATGTTTGGATAACCGTTCATATTGATTGGAAATTTACATTTAGAAAAAAGAAGAAGGCTTCAATGAATTCTTTCGGTGTTGGTGAACCACAATTGCCAATCGAAATGTGGTAATGCCTCCAGGCTTCGTTTTCAGAAATCACCGCTCGAAATTGGTTTTGTCGCGTAGTTAGCGTTGCATGAGATGGGCAAGAGGATGAGAAAATAAAACAAGAATATAACACTGGTATCATTCAAAACAGAAATCTCTCCTGTGTTCAAAATTATGGTTCTCGTCATTCTTTGATGATGGATTTCAAACCTATTATTTTTGGTCCATTACTCCCGTAGCAATTAATTAATTCATATCAAATCATACAAACGCAATAGTTATATTATTATCTCTTAAATGGTATGTTCCCTTATCACTTCTTAGTGTAACAAGTTAGCATAAATTATATTGTTGTGTTAAAATTCGCTATTATTTAGCAGCAATAATCACTGAGTAACTTTGACAGTTGTTCGTTGTAACATTATTGAAAATCTTATAGTACAGGATTATAAAAGTGTAATATTCATAAGTTTTAAACTCTATAGGTAATAATAAATATGAGCCCAAGTCCTAAATTTTAGGGTTTGTGTACTTAGATGGTATTTAGGGTTTCTGCATTTTAGGACTCGTGCAGCTTAGAACCAGTGATGATTTCAGAGGACCTGCTAGGGGAAAATTTCCCGCAGCTACAAAATTCCTCCCCCGGAGCAATATCTCCTATTGTTCTCAATGTGGATTTCCAATACCGTAGTTCTACTTTCGACCACCAGTGCATTTAAATTTCTCCCCAGGGAAAATCTTCTGAAATCATCACTGTTTAGTACTGGTGCTGTTCAGGACTTTTGCACTTGGATGATTTTTTATGACTTTTCCATTTTAGGACCAGGGATGGCGTAGGTCAATAAAAACTTGACCCATCACCCACCGTAATCCTCGACCCATCGGCCATATTGACCCACTCTGACCAACCATCTACTATGACCCACTCTGACTTACGACCCACCATGACCCACCACCCACCACGACCCCCTATGACCTATCACCCACTACGACCCACTTTGACCAACCATCTACTATGACCCACTCTGGCTCACAACCCACCATGACCCACCACCCACTACGACCCCCTCTGACCTATCACCCACTACGACCCACTCTGACCCACCACCCACCAAAAACCCTAGCCGGAATATCTGCGGTACATAAAACTCCAAAATTTCATTTTATTTAATTTCAAGGCTGTGAAATTATCACTAATCGGAGTTTGAATTTCTACGGCCAATCGCTCAAGCACTGCTCTGTTACAATACCGGTGGATCTGACCTTTACGATATATAAAATAGTACCTTTATAAAATAGTAAAGTGTTCGTCATGGGCCATATTACGATGAATTTCAATTTATTTATCATATATAATCATTTCCTTAATGAATTACAGAAACTTTTCAGTGGAAAATAGGGTGAAATTTGAAAGTCTCAAATCAAGGTAAAGTAGACTAACGTAAAGGGGGAAATATGTAAAATTTAACTGTGTCCCGAAAGCCAGGTAATAAGTCCTATTACTACTATTACAATTACATATATCAATATCCAAAAGTGCTGAAGTTCTTTCTTTCACTTAGATATACTCATCTCAGGTAAGTAAATAGAAACAAATAAAAAAGAAAGAAAAAATGGAAGCCTTGAAAGTAAAACATAGACAAATTCATCAGTGTTCAGAAGATGCTGTCCACAATGTACTGAGCAAAGTGGGTAGCTGTGAGTCACGCCCTATTGACCAACGATCCAGTTACAAATCGACCCACTTGACCCACGAACCCACTGAACCACTCCATCTTTGTTTAGTACTTGTACTGTTTAGCGCTTGTGCACTAGGTGATTTTTTTGACATCTGCATTTTAGGGCTAATGTAGTTTACGACTAGTGCACCTAGTTGATTTTAAGGACTTCTACATTTTAGAACTAGTGAATCATGAAAAGTCCAAGAAAATATAGGACTTAATGCCACTTTCAAGGCCACTTCCGCGATCCGCGTCCTATTCAAAAAGACTGAACGAGTTACAAAGCCCTATTTCCTAATCCTCAAGTATTTGCACAGAATGAGTCATTGATAACTTGAAATAATAGGTTTCTAAATTTTGAATAGTTGCCAGCAGGGTAGTCTGGAGATGATCAGTTGCTTGTTATGTTGAGAATAGAGACTACGAAGAGCAGTGGCCGCTCTTGAGGGAAGAAGCCACATCGGTAAAACTGACCTTTTATCATTTCAAACTAAGGCTGGGAAATTTATCTAATCAAAATTGTTCTATGAAGTAAATAAAATATTAGCCATGTTCCCTTCTTTTAGTTTGAAGCAAAAAAGTTTAAATTTTGCCGATATCACTTTTCTCAAGAGTCGTTATTCACCGAAAGTTGGCCTACGTTCTCGAGTTCGCGAAAACAACTTGGTTGCCACGATTTTGCGTACTTTACGAAGGTGATACAACGCTTTGCCCTTTCCCACCAAAGAATATTCGACAGTGTTTTTGACAGTTTCAAAACTTATATTCTACCAATAAGAACAGCAACCAACTACCGGATTGTGATATGCTAGAACGCATTTGGGAGAAATTCTCATATCGTCTTCGTGTTGTCTGGTGCTCCAAGTAGTAGGTACCAACATTAAACACTATTATAAAATTGCAAGCGAAAGCCCACGTTCTTAGCACGAGAAGCATAAAATTTAATAAATACTATATTTATACCTTCACTTGTGTGACTGTTCGCACTACACTTTGTTCATTATCGGCAAACTGCTGCCGGGTCGAGTGATTGAAGATGGTGGCACGATTAGAGCTCGACTTACCCTCCACCTCTTTCTCTCTATGCCAAATGTCAATGCAGAAACACATTTTTAATATAAGTAAGAGGCCTGAATACGAAATCCAGTGTATAATAATTGCAACTCCAAGCCATTTTTCTTCCCACCTCTTTTCTTCCGTTCTAGGTAAAATACAAGAAAAAAAGACTGGACACACATTTAATTATTTTAAATTAAAGCCTGGATATGAAATTTGATGTATCTAAACTTAAGGAATTAAAAAGTATGGGCATTTTAATATAATAATTACATGCCTTTCTCTTTATTTCCGCCTCTTTTTTCCGTCTTAGTCAAGTACAAAATAAGCTGTTACTTGGATTTAATTATTTTAAATTTAAAGTCTCTGAACTTAAAGAATTTGTAGATAACAACACCTTTGTATAATAATTCTCACCCTAGTTTCTCCCTCTTCTACGTCAAATTTCGCAAAATTTAGCGTAAAATTTACCTAAATGTTTTACACGATATCTTGCAGAATATTTCAAACTTTCATAAATCGAAAACTATTCTAAATTTCGAATCCTAAATAATATACTGTAATAGCGTCCGATAATAGTCATTACTTAAATAGTTAGAGTATCCGCCTTTGGAGCAGGAGATCCGGCAGGATCTAGAGGGGTTCGGATTCCACATTAAGTTGTAGGTCCTTGTCTAATGTAGCCTCACTGCTGAAAGAGACGATAAACTCAAATCCAACCAAGAGTAATCATCAACACTTGCTAGCACTTGAGGCTGTAAATCCTTTTTTTAAGATCTAGTTGGTAACCTTTGTCTAAAAATTGATCTTGCAACTGATAAAACAAAGCATCAGTAAATGTAAATTACTCGAGAGAGCGCTCAGAAACTAATACAAGATTGCAATTATGTTACTTTTCAAAGAGTGAAGCTTAACTTCAAAACGTGGAAGTTCAATATGCTCATAATATGAACGTATTTCTTAAATTTCAGTATAGATTTATAAGACATGAAGTGAGTATACACCCATATTATCGCTTCACTACTTCTTTACAACTTATATTTACAGTTACAACAGGAAAATCAACTTGGTACAAATTTTCATTTGTTGTTAATTCATGTTACTTTCTTATATGTGGAAAACATTGTAAGTTTTACTGTTCCTTGAATAAACCACGTCTCTGTCTTGTAGAGTCATACTTAGCCAATTTCGTATACTGAGTGATTTTTGTAATCAAACCTCTGTGCTTGGCAATTATAAATTTACTGCAGAAATCTCCAATTTCGTACAATGCGGGACAAAATATTTTGAGAAAATATTAAAATTTATTCCCCTTACAAGGCCACAATATTGCGAAATTGAAATCTACTCATACTCATAGGTGCATATGTGCATGTTACTTTATGACCACCGTGTATAATTAGTACGTATTTCAGAAAATTTCACAGCACAATTCATATACAAGTATAAATACCATCCTATGTTCACGGTCATCTCTCTGCTGCAATCATACTAGACTGCTAACAAAAATTAAATACAGTACATCACCTGCGTTATCTAGCTAACTCAGGCTAAAATGTATATAAATATTACATAAATTTCAGCATCAAAGTGAATATGATAAAGACACATGATAAATTATATTTTTGAGTTATAACGTGATGAGTTAGCAACATTGTCATTTGCATTTAATATTCTAGCACACACTTTAGCCAAACATGAAACGTTGCGGAATGACACTTAATTGAGTATGACATGCTGTCAATTTAGAGGTAACCGTCCGACTGCCAATACATTCTATACACTGTTGTGGAGTTTGGTATTAGTAGAAGAGACATGCTTTTCACATCATCATAATGTGAGTTTACAATATAGCGTTAAAGAAATTTTCACTTTTCTATCCTTCGTCCACTCGTTCAAGCACAACAGTTACATAAGATAAGAAAAGAAACGAGTGGCATGTACGTTACCTTACAAAAAGTATGTTAGATATTCAAGAAGATATATAGTTATTTTGGTAATGTGGTGTTAAATGTTGCTTTCACTTGTATGTGCATGAATATCTAACATTTTAAATTAAGAGTTTTGATTATCTAATTTAATTCGAGTAGGCCTATATAAAACAGTCTTCCACTTACGTATATAAAAGTACTTCCAATCTAATACCCACATATATGTGCTTATATTTGCAGTTACTATTGGAAAGCTTCAGACCAGTATTCACGGCATGGGCATGGGGAGTTGGGCCCCTTTAAAGTTTTACTAGTAACCCTAAAACTTTCACAGTAGGCTTACAAATGAACTATAATAAAATGATAAACTATAATACACAATAATGTATGGTTGGATCTAACCTCCCCTAACGTCTACCGCCTCCCTACATTTTTGGGCTGGCTACGGGCCTGGAAATGTTTGGGCTCCTCGGCAATTGCAGAGCCAATTCTATACAATTTTCTGGTCAAGTAAACACTAATAAAGAGCATCGTACTACATACCCGGTGCGTTCCCGATGCACACTTTTCTTTTAAATGAACAGTGATCAGAAGCAAGCTGTGCAGCACCTACATGCAATTTACAGCATTCAACGTCCATATGTTTCAATGTGAGACTCGAATATGGACCTAATCCTGATTATGTACTCTCCACTGTTGTACTTTTACCGGTACTTTATTGTAAAGGTAGGATCAACATTTATCCTACTTGACAACAGCCATTAAACTTATATAGTCAACCACTGCAGTGAGTTCAAAATCATCGTACGTAGAATCATTTCAGGCCAATCCAGGGGCACTTTTGCATCTCCCAAATCCACGCAGACTTAGATATGCAGTATTCGAAGGAAATATGATGAGAAAACAATTATTACTGACGACTACTTTACCCTCGAAACATCTATTATTCAAGACATTGAACACTTAGATTTACCTCGCCACCTCTATAAGATGCCAACTATGCAATAAAAGTGAAATAAAGCTAGTTCTCTCTGTGGAACCGTTTCTCTCAGTTTCAAGTACGTTTTTCCTCGCAAAACGTGCAGTGAAGCTCCATATACACACGTACACACATATGCCCATATCCACACATAAGTCCCATATTTGAACTAGTTTTTTAGTATGAAATATTGCGCTTTAAACAAAATTCTGCTTCCATGGAATTGCTTTAGATCAAACATATAACAAACGATATATAACTCATTTTCGGTAAAAAAAATTTAAAAAAATGAATTTAGCGACTTTTGATACTAGGCGCCTCAAATTATCTCCAACCACTCCAAGCATACGTGTGAAGCTTTGCTACGTATATGAAGTCATGCTGATATACACAAGAGCATCCTGACAACGATAACATATATCCAAGATCGTCGATAACATCTGCTACGCGACACATTTCAAGACCAACTCCATGTTGAGGACATTTAACTTCTGGTATCGATAGAGCTGAGGCAGTGACAATAGCGCTCCAACTCTATCTTCAAAAAACTCATGATACAGTATATAACAAATAATAAACTTCTTAACATAACATTTTAGGAGAATAATTAGCCAGTCAATGCGAATCGTCAACCAATTGAAGAGCTTTGGTCCAAAAAGCCACAATTAAGGGCGTTGCAATACGATGCCAGTATATAGATCGTGTAATATGTTAATACAATACGATTAGAGATGTAATAGTCTCATCAATCATACATTTAGATTTATCATATTACAAAAGAATTTTTTTATAGCGCTATCTTCAAGTAATGAATTAGAAAGATTAATTAAATTCCTTTTCCAACTTTCAGAGCACGATTTGAATTTAAACTTATTTAGAAGAAAAAAAGGAAAAGCACACATGGAATATTTACAAATCAACTAAATTGGATTTCCAATATATGAAAATTATACAGTGAAATTTTATAAATAAGTTAGATATACTTATGTAATACAATCACAATAATACGAAACTAATACATTTTAAAATAGTGTTAAGAAATATAATGCACGAAAAAATGTATTGCGTGTGGTAACCTCCTTTTTTCAAGAAACGGAAATATAAAACTGTCCTATATTAACCAGAAATCTGATTAATTCAACTTTCTGTTTTAATAACTTGCACCTTAAAAACAGTAAATTTCTTGCAATATATATAAGCCTATAGTTAAAGTTATAATGAGATTTAAATCTTTATAGCTGTTTAGTCTAATATATGAATTGCTACCTAGATTGTTACCAGAGTTTCATGAGTAAACTTTCCTGTGTTGTGTAAAACCTATCATACAGTAAACGTTTTTACAGATGTTAGCGCAATATATAACTAGTCAACAATACAAGTAGTTACACGTATAATTCCATAATAGACATACGTACGTAGTAGTAGTTGTATGCTACAACATTAATAACTTGGAACTCGCCATTGTGAAGTATTGATAAATGTAAGAGCTTTAAGGTTACCCTTGCACCGGAAATAAATTTTAACTGTACAGATAACAATCTATTGTGTTATAGCCTCACTGATAATGTGGTGTTATTGTATTTAACCAAAATTACTGTTTGGTACAACTATACCGGATTTAGAGTACGGCAGACTAACATATCATACAAAACATGCATATTGACTGCACCTGGAGCATTCGCTGATAAGGACGTGACCAAAAATTTGTCGCTATATAGTTTTAATTAATGTATATTGAATTATTCAGATAATTAATTTTCACATTCATATGCGGAATGTTCTCTTTACTGTATTTCCCCTAACTCATTACTAAAAAAGAAAGACGAGGTAGCGAACCAAGTACAGATCGTTTCAATAATCAATTCAGATCTGTCAACACCTAAATAGTTTGATTTAACCAGGTTTAGTGTTTATCTACCTTTAAGCACTATACGTGACACCACAATGCATCAGCACATGAACCTTTATATACATATCTGAATATAGTTGCTATCACAATAGTATTAGAGAGGTGTAGACGGAAAAGAGAAGTTACGTAAGAAGTTTAAAAGAAGGAGAATGAAAAAAATCCACTGAGAGATAGCGGGTAAAAATGATTCCCGGGAAAGTTGTTTCGTAAGAGATTTGAAAGCGGATGACTTAAGTGGCAAGACGTGATCTTCCACGTTCTTCCATACTCTTCCCTTTTTTCGACGTTGTTGTTATCTTAGTGGAAGAAAGAAGAGATAAACCTAGATAGAACACAGCCATGTGTGCCGAAGGTGTTCTCTGTATGATAACCTGTTTCTATTCCGTTTTTGTTCCCTATCGGAATGGAATGCTGTTGGTTACAATTGAAAACTTTGGTAGAAAGAAGCCACAAAATAGAAGAAAAAACTCATAAGGGTTCCATATATCTTACAGCTACAATACATGCATTGCCTGTTTTCCTTTTACGAGATAGGTATCTTAACCGTAACACACATTATGCAACATACAAAATGGCAAAAGTAATGATTTCACAACTCTTTGCGTGGGTTGTAAGCGTGGAGTTTGGATATGGAACTAAGAAAGGGAGTGAGAGACCAGAAAAACCGAAATCAATTATCTAAAGGGCTTAATTTTGACTCTTCGTTCTATTGGAGATACATTAATAATGTAATGTAGCTTCCGTTTCTTTTTTAAATGAAATTTTATTTTAACGTATCACGTTTATGCCCTTTAGGTGAAAGAAGAAAATGATTAATTAAAGCGAATGATTATGAAATAATTAGTGGAATAAGAATGTGGGAGGAAATGGTTAACTGAAAGAAACCTACGGACAGGCTATTGTTCACCACAAACTAACTTGGCCAACAGCCGGTACCCTATCACTCGAGGAGATCACTCTACGATCAAGCTGCTGTGTCCCCCATTTTCTATGTTATATTTATGTTCCTAAAACTTCACTGTTACGATTCTAGAAAGCAAGTGGCCAAACCAAACTCTTAGTTGCTAAAGATATTAGCTCTAGAAAGAAGAATCATATGTAGGATTCATGTTTGTTGAATTTCTTTCTATTTTTGAAACAAGTGTAATTTCTAACAATATCTATTTCGATTCTATCGCAAACATAGGAAATCAAGAACAGACCCCATTGAAATAGAAATCATTTGACAGTATTCTTTACCAACGGATTTTTAGTTGATCCAATACCATAGAACAGCAAATATCAATTTACATAAGACATGCCTCACTAATGATGATTTAAAGTGATTATTCCCTTATACATTGTAAGACAGCCCTTTCCTTAAATTATTATAAAAACAAACCAAAATTTGCTTTTCTTCGTTTATTGCAACAGATGGTCAGAGCACAAGTGGAAATTAGTGTCCTAGCCAAAGAAAACTTTTCAGTTCACTTTTTGAATTTGACTCCAACTAAAAAATAGTCCACTTTTCAGCCCAACACATCATAGCCAGTCGTGCAGCCAAGGCTGTCGTAGAAGATATACGGCAGTGAATAACGTACAGTGTTTGTTTAACTGTGACATTCATATTTCCGTCCCACTCCTCACTGCGAAAGTCGTTTTAATTTTGTAACAATAAAAATCAATGAACCAACAGCTCGCTCTCCGTGATAAAATTCAGTGAGATTTGACATCTCGAGTAAGCCTCGTCATGCTACACACATGTGGAAAACTTAAGAAATATGTGAAATTGCACACTAAACTGTTGTTGGAAACAGTCGTAAATGCGTTAAGTTTGATGATTCTTTGACTGCTTCTTCATGACCATCTCGATGTCCCTTCTTTCGCTGCTCTTAGAGGCCTTGACCATCCTTCGTTCGCTTCATGCTACGTCTGTACTCTCAAAAGTGCCAGGAAATATCGTGAGAGGCGCTGACTTCCAAGAAACATTTCTGTTATATTACCGAATTTTGGCAGTACCGTGCGTGCAAGTTAGTTTGTTTCTTTGTATTTGCCACTTTGGTGTTTTGTGTTGGTTAATAATGGTGTACTGTTGTGTTCCATTTTGTACTTTAACTAGAAGAAAAACCTGGAAAAGTTGTCTTTTCTACCAATTTTCAGCCGCAAGCAGTGATAGGCATGCAAGTTAGTGTGTTTCTTGTGGGCTTTTGTGTTTTGTTGATAATAGTGTGCTGTAGTGTGTAAAGCCAAGGAAAGCTGTCTTCACAAATTTCTAGTATACAGGAAAAGATGTAAAAAGTGACTTAAGGGGATTTCACGAGAAAACTTTGTACCCAATACTCCATCTTTAGTTGTTTGTTCCTTACATTTCAAACAAGAGGATTACGTACCAAGTACAGACGACTGAACTCGAACTCAGTACCAATATCATTTATCAACTATCAATCTTATATTGTGAACAATATTAAAGAGCCAATACGAATTCTAACAAGAATAAATCCTCGTCTCTTGAAGATACGTGAAAAGGAAGAAGCTGATTTGTGTTCCTCCGCTCAATATAATCCCAAGTTATTCGGTTTCGCTGGTTGCAACCATTAATAAAGCCACTCAAACTGACGCGCCGAACGCTGACGAATTGAGGAGAGACATTAATAGATCACGTGTGAAAGTTACTCGACTGAACTCTTTACTCCTGAAGAAGAAAGATTTAAGTATAGTTACGGAGAAATTACTGCTTATTGCATATGTTTCATAAAAAAAACAAAAAAACTTGAAAGTGTAAAGGAAGACGCTGATCAGGGCAGTGTGAATGTTAAGTTTATTTAGTGCAGCTTCTTAACTATAGTAAGGAAAGGAGAAATGGAGCAGTAACATAATCCTGGAATGTGTATTTTTTTCAATATATTTCTCCAAAGGTTATTTTTATGTACACTCAAGAGAGTTTGTGACACTTCCAATGTAAGACAATACTTGATGGGTACGTACGTACGTGCTAGTGATTATTCCAGCGGTGTAATGCCATTGATTAAAGAACGTTTAACTTTAGAGGTGAAAAAATATGACGTCATTAGAACGTTTTTATTCACTGATTGTAGAGGAAGCTGCAATCTGTCCTAAGGTTATTTATGGTCAAAAATTTGACGCTTTCTTCGGCATTAAAGAAACATATTCTTCAGTAGCGTATGTCACAGATATCCAACAGCAGAAAACACGCAAGAACATATTGAAGCTCCTAAAAAGCAAGTGATGGACAATGAGTTCTTTGTTTTGTTATAAGAAGCTTTCAACCACCTACCAAGTCCCATGTGCATTTTTCTTAACAACTGTCTGGCCGTGAATTGCACTAATTAGCATTGCATGTGATTGAGGAAGTGGAGGGATGTGGTTTTGTAATTAGAATTGATTCTGACAACCACAAAACCAACATAACAATGACGAGCCATTCCGGTGGGAGTTCATTACAATCAGAGATTATACATCCATTAGACGAAAAACAGGAAATTGTTTCTAAGCTTCTATCAGTGTCATATTTTGAAAAAGTTTAAAAGCCAATTTCAGGAATCTGAAATGATTGACGGCAATGGAGTAATATCAGGAGACCATTTGCAATACTTGTACAAACTGCAAAAAAGAAGTTATTAAATTTGTTAGGTATCTGACTTAAAAGGCACATTCAACATAGGTCATTCAAGAAATTAAACGTCAGAGGAGGCAAGGAAATATTCTCATCGTCAGTAATTGATGTTATTCAAACACTGAAAGACAACACAACTACATATTCCGACGCATAAAAATTCAAAGATTCTGAGGACATTAATTTTCATGGCAAATGACAATAGATGGTTCACTATACATAACATAAGCAATATATTTTACATCACCATGTAAAAACCAGAAGTCACGATAAATAATATTTTTTGTCTTTAAATGGTAGTCACCTTGATTGATTGGAACATTTTCTTCTGTACTTAGATACCATGAAGTCTGTAAGCATGAGGCTTGGAAAACAATTCTCAACCAGCGAGACGTAAAAAGCAATCACCTTAACAACTAAATCAACTTTTCTCTGCAAAAGTATCTACACTTTACACTGTAATATAAACTTTATAAAGTAAACGATCTATATATATAAAAGAGAACGTACAAATCCTTTGTTAGCTCATCACGCTAATACGGCTGAACCAATTTCTTTCATTTTTGGGGGGTTATTAAGATTTGGACCCTAGATGGTTTTTATCATATCACTTTAATTTTCAATTACCAGTGTCTTGAGATAATTGACCATTCAAGTGTCCATAACGTACAAATCCTTTGTTAGCTCATCATAGCTAAATCTAACCGTATTTATATGCAACCCACATGACCGTGTCACTCGGCGGGTTAACATAAATGACAGGCGATATAATGTTAACATTTACTCCAATCTTCTATGGTTTTTATCATATCACTTGAAAGCGAAAAAGTAAAAATTATCTAAGTAACAAAGTTTATTGCGTTCCGGGGTGACCCCAGCGAAGCGGGGTGAACGCTGCTAGTATATATATAAAATTAAATAGTTTAATCTATTTAAGTTTGTGAAACGGATTTTTTTGCGCTTTTAGTTTAGTTTTCAGATCTTCTATGCTTTTGGTAAGGGAATGCCTACGATAACACAAGTGTATGTTGTTTTTCTTTCGTTGATGTAATGGGTTCTTTACTCTTTCCTACATCCGTTCGTTGTCTATGTTGCACCATTGTTCTGTTTCACTACTGTGCAGTCAACCTAAAGTGAAGCTTACTTTTCTTCTTGCTGTTGTGTTGGATCTTCTGCCTCTTTCCTTAGCTGAGTTTTGTGGTTTTGCACCCTAAAGAACCCACTGCAGATGTTCAAAGGCCTCAATCTCAGCATCATACTACAAAAGCTTAAGCAAGGCATCCAAAAACTGAGAACTGCAAAAGACCCATTTTCTAAGATTACTATACTTGAAGAAATTGCTACTGACATCCTAAACAATGCCTACGACTAAATACCTACCATGAGACCTCAGACTCCTATACTGGTAAGCCAACAATATTTCTAAGATTACTGTACTTGTAGAAGTTGCCACTGACATCCTTAACAATGCCTACGACTAAATACCTACGATAGCACCTCAGACTCCTATACTGGAAAGCAAACGATATAAAATAGGAAACACTCGAATTCCAACACTTGCTTGCGGAACTCCAAATAGATATTACTCTTCTCCAAGAGACTCATGTAAAGCCCAACCTAAACAGAAAGATCCGCAACTGCTACGTAATTGGAAATGACAGATTGATTGAAAAGAAGGCACGTCCATTTTGCTTACGAAACACATCCCTACGAGAAAGTAACACTACCAGTACACAACTCTCATGAAATCATCATAGTAAAATCCACACAATCCAATATACCCGGTTTCAGAGTATAAACAGCCACTTGTTCTCATCGACATTGAGGACCTTCGCCTGTTGGGCACCGACGTTTCTTGTTCCTGGCGACATCAATGTAAAACATATCACTTGGAAGTTCTTGGTAAATAGCCGCACTGGTACCAACTTAGAAGCCAACTTAGTGGTTCTTGATTTCCAAGCAAGAACACCTATGAAACTCATTCACTTCCCGTACGGCTGAGGTAATTTGGGCATCCTACACATGACACTCTACGTCAACATTACTATCTTGGAGGATCCTATATTAGTAAATATCTAGATCGTCCAAAATCATGCTGCAGTAGCTATCAGTGGATCTTCCCTTGACACAAGAATCGACTAACTACAATAAAATATAGACTGTACTTGGAGGACATCTTAAGCAGAATAGACCGAAAAATTTTGACAGACACTTCGACAATCCGATCTTTGGCTTCTTAGGGCCATTGGACCTCTACTAAGTATTCGTCATATCTATGCCTCTACTCATTCGCAGAAAAATGAAAAATCTGGTACGGGTGCTTAAGATCGTCAAGTTTCATTGCAGACAACACACTCTTGCTTGTCAGTATGAAGTAAATACTGGAAGTTGAAAATCACACACAGGACAAAATAATTCATTCCAAACCAGCGACAGTCGTTGTGTTCTCTAATTATCACATGCCAAACACTTAACATGCTCATAATCCACATTCGAGACAAGGGGTTCATAAAGCCCGAACTCATTAATATGCTTCCTCTTCCAATACACACACTTCCAACGCATGAGCGTCTTATAAAATAGGGTTTAGACTGTCCCACCCTAGATTTGTGTTCTTTATCTCGTACCCTTCATGCACAGTAGTGTTGTCCGCGTGATGAAATGAGAAAGGAAAATAAAATTTTCTTCTCTCGTCCCGCAAATTTTGAAGGATCTTGCATCTAAAATATAATAGTAATAAATCACGTTTTTATTTATAAACATTTTCAATTTGTTCCGGAAGTTGCAAACACTTTCTATTTCATAAAACATTTCGAATTTATTCTTATATTCGGATTTATTATCATATTCTTTTTTAATAGTTTAACAAAAATAATGTGCAGGGGTAAACGAGTAACACCTTATGTATTGTACTATCTTTTTATTATATTTTGAATAGTGTTTTAGAACAATAAGGTTTAACCAAAAGTGTCTAATTTTCTTGCGTAGGGCCTAGACTAATTTTGAGACTCGATAAAAAAAACTTCCTTCCATTTGCAAGATCACAGTTCCGGTCTAGAAAAAAGGATCACTTCCAATCAATTTCAAAATATCATTGTATTTGACACGTGATATATTATGCGTAATATGCTTCGAGATTCTATTAGCAATATAATCTATGTTAGAAATCTGGTACTAATTAAAGACTTCACTCTCATTTTGTACTTGTGTAGAATAGAATATTATAGGTATGATTGTATGTAGTTTCCTTGGCAGTTACAAAGCATGAAGTATAATATCCTGGTTGAAAATTTTGTCTTTGATTTCATTATGAAAAATAATTTTAGGATATGCAGGAATTAAACCTCTATTTAAAACTGTTTATAACTTTTTAAATACTTAACCAGTTTAACCCTAGCCACTACACCAGTGGGAAGGGCTGCATAGAAACATTCTACAATAATATTCATTTGTAATTAAAATAAAAAATGTCTAAAGATGTGACATATAATCAATCGATAAATTCCATCGACCTAAAAAAAATAACAAGCTTACGGTAGGGCTCCCAGGTTTTCAGACTAAAATACATCGTATGAAAATTTAATGTTGTTTCAGTTTTGCATTTGCATTTCGCTGAAATATCATCTAAAATATCAGAATTTATTAAATAATAGGTCCACACTAACCCAAAGTGAGTGATGGAGAGTATCTTTTATTACTACTAGTTGAGTATTGAATAATGACTCATCAAGTCAGTAGTTTTTAAAGATCGAACAAATGATATTAACTCACGTTTTTGAGAAAAACTAGGACATTTGGAGTTTTTAATAATTGTTTAAGGATGGGGGAAGATAATGTAAATCGAGCACTGTTCCGTACAAAATGGGACATCTGGAAGCCTTAGCTTAGGGGTAAGTCCTCAAGCATAGTTTCCCAGCAAATAGACACATTTTACGGAACGAAGATGTCATTCGTTGCCAACAAAAATAGGCTTTAAAACACACAACTCATTAAGGTGAATCTGATATTAAAACATATATATCTTCGTGAAGCCTTTCATTATGACACTAGCAAGAGGACACTATCATTAACTATTAAACTGCAATTTTAAATATCTTTCAATTAATGTTTCGAGAATTTACCTACGCGTTCTTGTAAGCATAGAAGAAAGTATCAACTTACACAGAGTTGCAATTAGGAAAAGAGACTGAGTCTGTAAAAAATAATAATAATAAAACAAATAACTAAATAAATAATTATCAAATGGACTCAACTAATCTCAGCTGATTCAAAGTAGGAATCTTTCCTGTTCAAACACAGTTTTACATGATCCAATAAGTCATAGAGTTACATCCGGAAGTCCTGGACTGTAATGATGTTGAAGGTGTGGAAACAACACTTAAGAAGCAACTGTTGAGTGGTGCTTTCAATTTGGAGAAAATAAAGTTTCATAGAGGCCAATTCGGTGAGTAGGATGGGCATGGTGATACGCAAACAGATATTCTTATTTACCTCCACCTTTCATACTCCCCTGACACTTGCATTTCGGTAATTCAAAATGATGTTCCGAACTTTGTTAATCATTCCAACTGATCTGACAGATCTGCTTGAACATGGATGTTTGTCAACCTTTACAGACTTCCGTCCAGGACTGATCCTATTATGTCATTCAAAAATACGGCAACACGGAAGACAACTGCCGGCATAAACCATTTCTAGCATCCCAAAAGTTTCCCTTAAAGGATTCACTGTTTGCTCTGTTGTTGAAACAATTACGAGGTCAGGTAACACAGACCAGTGTATCCCACTTACCCGTTTCATGCACTATACTAGTGGCCGCCCAAGCTGGAAATATCTCCATGTGTTGTCAAAATCTAGCTAAGGTTTACCACTATGAAAAATTCTGAGCCAAAACTAACTTCTCGGCAAGAAAAAAAATCAGCATCGTTTTCTAATTACCACACTATGTATATTGCAAACTACCAGAAATCGAATCAAGTCAGCTGATTCTTTATAGTGCTAGGCGTTTGATTCACGATAATAGCTTTGGTGTTGGTGAAGCATCGTAAGCTAACTTAAGAGTTAGTTGAATTAAGAGTTAGCTTACTGTGATCTACGGTAAAAGCTCTACATTACCCATGATGCGAGTAGACAACATATCACTCAACTTAAAGCCGTCTGGACGGTCATAAACATTTTCTGGAATGCAACGTCAGTAAGTTAATTTAAGAGTCTTTGAAACACTCATATGTCATATCTTACGATTAATGTATTCTCATATGCATTTCATTTCCGTTGTCACTCACATGATCTTTAATCCATTTACAGCACCAGTATATCATTTTCACTATTTTCCACCTACAACGAATTTCTCACTCAACACGTCACACTGTTTGAATTATTGTTATCAGGAGATTTATATGTTTTTATATGGCGCTGAAGTTTCGTAATTAATTATCTGGAGAAACGACTTCCTAGAATTATCCTTGTTACATTTTTTTCTCTTCCGAAAATCACAGCTCTGAGCTCCATAGGTTTCAAATATGGAAAATACAGAGTAAAATGCATTATTTGGAATCGTATTTGAGTGTCTTTTAAGTACTTAACTATGGTAACAATAGTAAACAATTCATAAATAAGGAAATATGAAATGAAACAATTTGTTTATTTTCAGCGTTTAACGAAAAAAAAGTCCAAAGCCGAGACACATATCAATCGATAGATCTGAAAAAAAAAAAAATCATACGGACGAATGCAATTCTTCATGTGCAGTTTTCGAGAAGATCGAGGAAAACTATTTTCTTGTAAACCTGAAAATTGATGCTATACGTAACCATGATGAAATTGATACTGAAGTTTATCCACATTAACTCTTTTTATTATGGCAGTAGCAAGATAACAGTGCACAGTATGGTTAATTTGATATTGTCTAGATTAATGATTCTGAAAATTTAATTTTTGTTTAACTATGATGTTGATATATATGAGGCGATTCACAACTATCGGAACAAACTTCGGGAGTTGATTCTATAAGCGAAAACAAGATAAGAAGTCCCTATCAACTCATGTATGGCAATGAGTAGTTGCAGGCTGTCGGCTGCCAAAATTCTCAGAAAATGAACTTTTGCACTGAGAAAAAAATGTAGGTAGCGTACTTAAAAAGGTAGGTAACATGCGTAATTCCTGAGTTTTTGGACTTAACGTACAGCAGACGTATAACTGTAAACGCATGTTTTATAATACTTTCCGTATAAGCGTTCCATCTGTACGTACTTTCCGTATGGAACAATACAGGCGGTCAGGATCTCACATACAAATGGATGTATATAACATATAGCTGACGAAGGTAACATACATATATGTATGTAATATAAGGAAGACTGTTAGACATCAGACATCCTGCAACGGCATGATGTAACATCTAAGGGCAGTGGTAGGTAGCATATGGATTATGTATGCTCCGTACTGATTTCTGTAGTAAGCGTATATTGTATAACACCGCTATCCGGACAACGGATTTTTCTCAGTGCGAGATGAATGTTATCAAAAGATGAGCCCATTGTAGATTTGTAAGCTGCTTTCTAAAGAGAAGAAAGTTTTAGACTCATACATCTGTAGCGCATGGGATTTCCTTATAAGACAGAAAAGATTCCTGGCAAATTTGGAAGTAAATGAGCACGTGTGTGACCATTGATTACTAAGAAAAGACATATCGTTTCCGAGGTGTTGATGTCACATACGCCATGAACAATTTGAAGCTACGTGTTCTTTGGTCCTTGCTACTGCGGAGATAATGTAATTGTACTTTGGACGGAATGGTTACGTGAGCTGCAGGCTCGGGTGAATAACTGTACATATTGGCAGATTGACGAGAGTTACGGTGGCATACTCAACAGTGAGGAACTATAAGTGCATTCCTCGGGCAAACGTATGAGACAACAACGTCCCGTAAATGAATTATTGTTTATTGGTTATCACTGATCAATAATGTTGTATATACTAATTTATGCCGACGTTTACATCCCAGAGTTAGGAATCTTTTCCACCCTATGATGAACTCCTATGTGACCCCATTGCATGATTCTAAGACATGTCCTTTTGAAAAGAGCTAGTTTCAAATCTACAACGAAAACATATTTTCTTAAGAAATATCCAGCTCACAATTCCATTTTCTGACAATTTCGAAAGCCTGTTAACTCCTAAAACACTCATGGTCCGACATAAGTTGATATGGACTTTTTCGTCATGTTTTCACCTGTAGAATCACATCACGAAGTTTGTTCCCATACTTCTGAAACACACTGTATATAAATCGATATATTACATCGAGTTGAAGAAAAATAATATGCTTGAGCACAAAATTTCATGCGTAGTTTTTGAAAAGACGAAAAAACGTACTTTTCTTTTCCGAATTATTTGTTAGTTTTTATTCTTCTGGAACGGATTTATTTATGAACTACGGGGCAGCGGTAGCTCAGCGGTAGAACGTTTAGCTCTGGTGCATGGGTCCCTGGTTCGATCTCAGCTCGCGCTAAGTGAACTTTGTGGTGGACAAACACTGTGTACGTGGGTTTTCTCTGGGTTCTACCGTTTCCTCCCACTTTCTTCATTCCACCATTTCATTCATTTCTCATCATCACCGTCTCCTTTAGCCTAGCCGGCATACCGTGGGACGTAAAACTTAAATATTTAATTTCTTCATTATTTACGTACTGTCTATGTAAAAGGAACCACACTGTTAAGTAGCAATTTGTCTTCTAACGGTACCACACATACTGCTTATAGTGAAAAACATTAAACAAGATTTCAATTATTAGATGTTTATTCCTATTAAGTAGAGAAACAAAACATTTCTGTTCGGTCTCTATCTCAGCAAGTTTTGCTATGTTGCTAAAACTTATCCATTTAAACTCTCACCAATTGACTAATAGATACTGGAAAGCTCATTATTGATGGTATGGCTGTAGAGCTTTTTTTTATCAAAGAAAAAATGAGGAAAAAATCCAATGAAGGGTTAACACAAAAAGAGAGGACAGAAAAAGAATTGTCTGGACATTAGGTGGCGAAAGAGATTAATGTCTTTGAGACATTGGAGAATGGAGGAAAAAGAGATCCACCATGTGAAAACGACGCGAGTACCTGCGCAGTAATTTCTTGGTCATCTAAAAGAGGGGATGCAACAAGTCACTCGGGTATTAGACGGAAGTGAAAGTGTATACGCAAGAACGGAAGTGGGGGTTAAAAGGGAGGGGAAGAATACAAAATAAAAACCGGAATGTAAGTGAAGGAAAAGTAGGAGGGGAGGCTGTTTCTGTGAGGTCACGTGTCTCAACGACCTGCCGCATTGTTTTGCAAGGATCGATTCAACTTGTGAGGTCACGTGAGGGTTTTCAATGTACAGTACCAGGTCGAGCCGGGGTAAAAGCCTGCTAGCCATTTTCCTGCAGCGTAAACATCAGAGGCTCATAATTTATCTTTTAAAAGGGACAAGCAATATTTTTGAATGTCGATGACAACCTTCTTGATAAACAATTTAAACAAAAGAAAAAAAGGAACATGTGTGTGGCACTAAGACTATGTACAAATTATCAGACTATCTATCTTTCTTATGGGCAAAAACTGCTATTGACAGCATGTTTTGCATAACTCTTAGGATACCCTTGCACGCAAAACTCTTGCGTCCTGAACTCGATAAACGATACTTAAATAATGCGATTAATGTTCTTCCAGAAACATAAAGTTAAAATGTGTAATTTAATACGTAGTAATAATATATTAACGCATGTGTATTTATAAAAATAATTCCGCAGTTTAAAAATTTATGTTCTACTACCGATAATAAAATCAGCTGATAATCTACCCAAGACGTATTTGAATGATGTTTAGATAATAACCTGTGTTTCTCAAACTTCTCAAGTAGAGAACCCACCTTGAAAGATATTTAGACTTTGCACGATCTATTAACTTAAGTTATACTATATATATATATATATATATATATATATATATATATATATATATATATATATATATATAGGGTGTCTCAAAAGTCCCCTGACAAAGAGGAACTGTTATCATCAGCGTTGCATTCACTTCGTTTGTGCCTCCTGACGCTGCCACTGTTTCGCCATCACTTATACACGATTGAATTCTTCGGACGGGTTTTCCTTTGATATCTTTTGACCCGAAATTCCTATTTCTTTCCGTTACAAAGATACTGTATTCCTACATTCCGCCTCCCATAGTGTCCCTATAGCGTAGCCATTGTTGCCTTTGTTCATTAGCATTTGTTGCTGCATGTTCCAAGTAGCATTCCCTCCTACAATTTTTCAGTGTAAATTGTTCCCTTTTCTCCGTGTTTCATTCACTTTCTTTGTGCCCCCTCTAGCGCCGCCACTGTTTCACCATCACTTATGCATAATTGGATCCTTCGGATGGGGTTTCCTTTGATATCTTTTGACCCGACATTCGTATTTCTATCCGTTCTTGCGATATTGCAAACTACCGCCTCGGAAGATGACATTTCAGATGTCTCTAGCGTCCAAACGAAGCCGCATTCACCCAATGTTCATATGACATTTTTTGCTTGTTTTTACCTGTAGATTCATCTCCGGCACGACCACTCTGTATACCATTGGTTCCAACCTGGGGGAACGAGAGAAGCGAGCGAAGGGGCCGTAAGCTACTGAGAGAAATACATTGTAAAACTATGAACAAAAGCACCACTCGTAATAATCATTTACGCTTTACTTTTAGGAAATTTAACAAGTTTGAAATTTTGTCATTTCTATTTCTATTTAAGATTTCTAGGTTAATGAAAACTAAATAGTTGGGCAAATTAAAATGCTTTACAAAATTACCAACAATAAGTACAAAGTGATATGTCAATGAACAACACGAACTTCAAAAGCTTATAATATTATTGTATGATCTTATAATAGAAAGGGCTAGCTACTAGATCAGTGGAAAAGAGTACTTTGAGTATTAGGTTCCATTCCACATAGCGTCAGTACTGAAAACTAACCCAAGTATTGATCTAGAAAAATCTACTCTCTTTACAGCCTTAGAACAAAGTAGACGTAAACAAAGCGAAATATATTCCTTCGCAACTCACACGTGTTTCGGCAGCGAGAGACGTGAACAGCAAGATCATCTGTTACTCCTGTTAGCTTACTATCGTCGCATAATTTCCAAAGTGTTAGGCTACGGTTGGTTGGTAAGTAATTAACGCACTGACACTGACTACTGCTGTGTTGAAAATATGTATTTTCTTAAATCGTTTTATAAACGAGATTGCCTCTGTTCCTGTTGTCCTCTTTATGTTGTATTTACACGAAACGAAGATGGATTATTGGCACTCATCGTCGCCATGAAACTCTGCATTCTACAATTTCAAATGAGCGGGGTCGGCGCGCGAACGCATACGCATGCGCAGTACATGCTATATGTCCAAGTAAAGGTAAGCTTGAAATAAAGCTACATCTGTTGTTGAATATTACATATATTGCGTTTATCATCACAAAAGACAGAATAATTTCAGATATCTTTATTAGAAATTATTATTTTAGTAGGGATTATATTGCGGTAGGTAGTGTAGTGAGACCAACAACCAATCACCGGTCATCGACTCCGTGGTAGTCAGGTAGGTTTGTTTACATCCACTTTTTTCTAAGGCTGGAAAGAGATTATGTACGCAGTTACCACTGTTCTAATCTAATGTCGTTCTTCAATGCTTTGTATTAGAATTGTCTTTTTTAATAATAATAAAAAAAAGTTAACGTCCCATGATTATCCACCGGGGCTAAGGGAGATTGTAATAAGGAGATGGATAGTGGTGGTGAAACGACGAAAGTGCAAGGAAACGGAAGCTCACGCGCACATTGTGTTTGTTCTCCAAAAAGTCCACTTGACGGGATCGGACCAGGGATTTCAGAGGAGAGAGCTCTATCACTAAGCCATCGCGAACACTTAGAATTTTCTAGTTGTTATCTACAATCCTTTGGCACGCTGTACGCTGTGAGTTAAAATCGTACTTAATTAAACATTCTAATTGTTGGAGTGAACCGCCTTTTTACTCGACTTAGGCGTTAATTTGTCAGGATATCCCTCCGAGATGCCTCAACAATTCTTAAGAGTCTTCATCCCGGCGAAATTAAAATACCGCTAATTTTACAGTAATTATGTGATATCTTCAAATAGTTAAAAGATAATCGAAATGTGGAACAAGAGCGCCCTAGACAATATTATTTTACATGAGAAACCGTTATCACGACTCATTTATCTGCTTTCGACTTCGAGCCATTTTGAAAATCAGCATTTATTTTCGCGTTTCTAAACAGCTGAAAACGGAAAGCCACTAGGTGACTTGTGATAACGGTACCTCACGCAAAATAATATTGTCTAGGGCGCTCTTGTTCCATATTTCAATTATCTTTTATCTATTTGAAGATATCACATAATTACTGTAAAATTAGCGGTATTTTAATTTCGCCGGGATGAAGACTCTTAACCAAATTTCACATGGTGATTTGAGAGCGTGCGCTTAGTGTCGTACGGCTTTGTATGTTCCGATTGGACATACCATTGAGGAATAATAACCGAAAAATGCGATGCTTTAGACTTAAGATTGGAAAAGCATTTGGTGCGCGAATTCTCATTATAAACAATGGAAAATTGAATTTTTAGCATTAGAAATAGAGCAAAGTCCTTTTCGTTTTGTTCTACGAACACAATTTTTCAGACATTATGATTTTCGCTGATATGGCAAATTCAACTATTTACATGTCGTGTTCATTCACGAAAACAATTGATGCACTAAAGATGTCTGTGAATAATCAATAAAGCTCGATATCTTCGCTCCAAATTTACAATTATTGCATACTAGTTTATATTTATTCATTTATTTATTAGTTTGCCCAAAAAAAAAAAAACACTCCAATCTTCATACCATAATTATGCAATTATTAATCAAGGAATTCATTATACACAACACTGTGTGACTTAAATCATCAAGTAGCAAGCAATAACGCAGGTAGTGAGATCTATTACTATGACTATTTGTTACCAGGGGTATTAGCGTGACAGCGCAGGTAGTGAGATCTATGACTATTTGTTACTAGGGATTAGCGTGACCGCGCAGATAGCTAGTTCTGTTACTATGATTATTTGTTACTAGAAATTAGCGTGGCACACAGATTTACAGATTTGGAATTTGAATTCTACTATTAGCATAAAGGATTTTATGTATATGGAAACCACATATAAACAAAATAATAGTAATATTAAATAAACAAGTGAGGATAATAATAGTGTTAAAGTATTGTATTTTGAACAACTATAACAGGGATGGAAATGACGACTTGCCCACTTGCCCGGGGCGAGTGGTTCATCGGTGCGGGCGAATATTTAATATCATACCGAAGGTAAGTAAATGATTTCTATTGTGAGATGTGCGCTAGTAGCTTTTTTCTTGGGCGAGTAAAATTTTGTTGCGTATTTGCATCCCTGAACTATAAGCAATATCATTATAGTAATAATGTGAGACGGTTAACGCGTTATTAATACGGATTTCTTTCTGTATGATGGGCGATAGTACAATTAAAATTGTTAAAATAACATATCTTACCTTGTAACTTGATTTAGACGGGAGTAAAAAAGGCACCTACCTGTAACAAAAAGATACAATATGTTAAGTTACTTAATATTTCTCTCTTTTGAAATGTAAAATTTCTTGGAACACTTTTCTCTCTCTAACTGTATACAGGTTACTACGAATGAAGTAGTCATTTTGAATACACATTCA
The DNA here is from genome assembly GCF_964235325.1 of Thermobia domestica. NCBI lineage: Eukaryota > Metazoa > Arthropoda > Insecta > Zygentoma > Lepismatidae > Thermobia > Thermobia domestica. The sequence goes on from NC_137469.1 coordinate 91,386,316, forward strand.
AATCAATTTTCTTATAAAAATAAACAAGCATTTTACATCTTTGGAGGAAATGCCAAGTTTTAATCAGCAAATTAACGTTTGTTTTATGTGTTTACTATTTGTACAACGATAGGTATCAATACGATTAATTGACCAATGTATTTCGAGCTTTCAGTGCTCGTCAATATTGACGTAATCAACAGAAGTTGTGATTAGTTGTTCCATCTCATGCCGTGTCCAGGGAGATCTTCTTGCAATCACAAATAATAAACTAGCTTGTAATTTTACCACATTTTCCTCTAAAATACCTCTGAAGAATAATAACAGGGTTTCAATCTACCGATTCAATAGAAGCGTAAGATTTTCCGATAGAGTAAGCGGTCATATTGTCGTGCTTGTTATGTAATGCAACAGCTAAGCCTACGTAACAAAAACTACCGTTAACTTATACCCTTACTGAATATGAGGCATTCCAGGTAGTAAGGAGAATTCAGCATAGGATCATTTTATTATTATTATTATTATTATTATTATTATTATTATTATTATTATTATTATTATTATTATTATTATTATTATTATTTACAGAAAGTAATATCTTGCAGCAAACACACTTGAACGTAGGTAAATTATATGGAATTTGCTCTTATTTTTATAATAGAAATTATAATAACTATTCAATAGAGAAACGTTTAGTTGAGTTCGCGCTTAGGAAGAAAGTTTAAAATGCATCTTTCTCATAACATGTCGTTATTGAGTTAGTCCTTACTACCTGGAACCTCATATATTGGATGTTTGTTTGTTTAGTAATTTAGAATGAACTATACTATGCTGAAACTGTCCCAATTCATCTAGTGGCTTTATATGTTTAAATCTTTGAAAAAATTGCGAAGTAAGATATGAATATTTATGTAAGATAGTTTAATCCATCTCCTATTGTAAGAACAAAAGAGTATACTTGGAAAAGGAAAAAGTTTATTAAGATATTTTAGATTATGAATAACTACATATATTATAAAATATTACCAATTACTCGTAGTAAATAATTTGCTATTCATTAAAATATATTTCAAGTAAATAATGAAGTAAAAAGTTCCAGCATTAAAATTAACAAAGTATGATTAGCACAGAATGATGTAGCCATAAAGGCCATATTGCCGTTATTGGTGTCTTTCCAATCTGGAGTTACTAATTAAAACATGAAATTGCTTCACATATTGGGTCAATATCGAAAATTATTAATTGACTCCGCAATCTGATCAAACTTCAATCCACGTACCCATATCGTTCACCCAGAAGAGAGAACTTTTAAATTATTAATATTCTTTGCTAAGATTACTCCCATTTTTTTGAAATTCAGTTAATAATTTAAAGACTATGAATAACGAAAAAAACAGCTAATATGTACAAAATGCTACTAAATAAACTAATAACCGTTTCCTGACCAGAAATGACGTTTTATGCACAGTTCATGACGGCATAATTATTCAGCATCCAAATTTATACCTACACGGAGAGTTTTAAAGACAATTATTAATTGATACAATATCGTTTTTGTAGATAATGTCTGGCTCACTTTCTATATTTTCAAGAACTTAAAACGTTCGTTACTAAATTCTCTCTCTCTCTCTCTCTCTCTCTCTCTCTCTCTCTCTCTCTCTTCTCTTCTATATTGCGAATTTATTTTGGGCCTCCGCCTAGGAT
>NC_137469.1:91988198-92180650 GCF_964235325.1 Thermobia domestica
TTCGTTCTACGCATTTGGAGTTCTTAAAAGTAAAATTATAGCATAATTAAACGTGTGATTTTGCCATTTGAATGTAAATTTATGTCCCTTACTGACCAAAATAAATCTTATGGGCGCAATCTGCTTCCTAAGCTCCGCGTGTATGCTTCTCCCTGTTCCCAATAGAAAATTTAGCTTAGGTATTTTCTGCAAAACTATTCGCGAGATATAGAATTTCATACTCAGTACTTCTGTTTACTTGGTACGGAAATTCATAGAATTGAAAATAATTCCTTTGTGTAAGTATAATTATGCAGAACAGCGATGAATAAATGTTTTGTGTTGCTTAAAATGTATGCAAATTGTTAGGAAATTTTCTAGAGTGGTGGAAAATATTCTTCTCAGGCTGGGACAACAGTAATTAAGTTAGTGCCAAGGAAAGAAAAACTAGAGACGGGGAATTTCCCTAGCTTCCCCCTACAAATAAATCACTGGTCGTAACGAACGCTTTTCGTGACGTATGACCGTACTACTCTGTGTCGCTCCGTGGATGAGTGAGCAAAGGCGTGGCCTCGTAATCATGGGGTTTAGAGTTCGAGTCCGGTCGAGGCAAGTTGGTACTTTTTTTCCATTGTTCGTTCCCCATATCTTAAGATGTTTCTCTCCCTCCGTAATCATCTGATGCTCTCAACTGAGTTCTCCATTTTAATTCAACAATTGGTAATGGGATGCTCTCAAGTTCGGGTGAGCTTTTACATGTCTACTTACAAAATCAAAATTTTCGACAAAATATGGATGCTATCCGATCATTTTGTCTCCAATTCTGAATTTGAATCAATCATTTTTTAATTTAAAAGTTGATTTACATCGATCAAAAGTGTCTGCTTACTGTGTCAAAAGCTTTTCAGTAGACCTTACATTGAATGCTGTAAATTTCTTATATCTTATACACTAACATGAGAGGCGGACATAGGGCGTATTGTGAAATTATATACTCAGAAAAAATGTATGTGGCGTACTTAAAAACGTAGGTTACATGTGTAAATAATGTAGTTTTAGGACTTAACGTACAGCAAATGTATAACTGAAAAAAGTACATTTTATACATACTTTGCGCATACATGTTTCGAATAAACGTAGTTTTTGTACGAACGAAAGAACTGTATATAGGTGGTCAGGATCTCACAAACAGATATACGCATGTAGCATACAACTGGCGTATGTAACATACGTATACGTATGTGATATATGGAAGACTGTCAGATGTCATACATCCTGCAACGGCATGATGTAACATCTAAGCGGGGAATGTCTGTAGCATATGGATAACGTATGCTCCGTGCAGGTTTCTGTAGTAAACATAATGATTCCGTATAATTGTACAATATACCTCTGTCCGGATAACGGACTTTTCTCAGTGTATTAATTAATAAGAATTTGCATCCGGTGAAGGAGAATATTAAAAGTTCGAAAACTATATATATATATATACATATATATATATATATATATATATATATATATATATATATATATATATATATATATATATATATATATATATATATATATTACAATAATGAGGAATATCACAGTCGAATCGATAAGTATTAGTAGACAATACAAATGTTTAGAAGGTGGATGAAAAACAGAGCAGTAGCTAGAGATTTCGGCGCCAGGGGCGAAGTAGAATTCGGCGCCCCTACACTCACCTTATCAAGCTTCCTTCTTTCCTTCCTTTATTTATTTATTTATTTATTTATTTATTTACAAATAAGAGAAACAGCTGTTCTTGTTATGCTACGTTGAATTTTTATCATGCTGCTTGCTCAGACTATTGCAACAACTGAAAGTGATCATTCTCTATTCTTTTACAAATAAAAGCTGTTTTCAAGAGGCTTATTTTGGACTTTTTGTTAAACTTATGCCTTTGCTGTACACAAATCTACTTTGAGAAAAGTTATAAAAATTTACAACTTTCTACGTTTCATACTATATATAAGAAATGAAATTTTAATACGTTAGAAACTACGTGATTTAAAAATGTTCGAAATGGGTAACAGCATAAATTTCCAGTAATAATTGCAAACTTTTGTAATTTTATTCTGTATGTGACCACATAAAGATGATTTTAATTTTGATCGTTTTACGGTCAAAAATATTTTGTGAAATGTAATGGAAACTCTGAAGAGACCTTATTTGCAAATTTCTTAATATTGATCGATGGAGGTAAAGAATATGTTTAATGTTCGTACTTGAAATCCAAAATGTAGTTTGGCTACTACACACACTATGTGATCAAAAGTATCCGGACACCCAAAAAAACACACGTTTTTCATATTAGGTACATTGTGCTGCCACCTACTACCAGGTACTCATTATCAGCGACCCCAGAGGTCATTATTTTGTCCCGGGTTCGATCCCAGCCCCCGCCAAGTGAACTTTGTGGTGGACAAACACCGTTTTCTCGGGGTTCTCCCGTTTCCTCCCACTTTCTTCATTCCACCATTTCATTCATCACTCATTATCACCGTCTCCTTTAGCCTAACCGGCATAACTGTGAAAACTCAAAGATTTCATTTCATTTTTTCCCAGTAGTCATTAGACATCGTGAGAAAGGAGAATGGAGCGCTTCGTGGAATTCACGGACTTCGAACGTGGTCAGGTGATTGGGTGTCACTTGTGTCAGAAGTCTGTACGCGAGATTTCCACACTCCTAAACATCCCTAGGTCCACTGTGTCTGACGTGATAGTGAAGTAGAAACGTGAAGGGACACGTACAGCACAAAAGCGTACAGGCCGACCTCGTCTGTTGACTGACAGAGACCGTCGACTGTTGAAAAGAGTCGTAAAGTGTAATAGACTGACATCTATCCAGACCATCACACAGGAATTCGAAACTGCATCAGGATCCACTCCAAGCACTATGACAGGCGTGAGGTGAGAAAACTTGGATTTCATGGTCGAGTGGCTGCTCATAAGCCACACATCACGCAGGTAAATACCTCGCTTGGTGTAAGGAGCGTAAACATTGGACGATTGAATAGTGGAAAAACGTTGTGTGGAGTGACGAATCACGGTACACAATGTAGCGATCCGATTGCAGGGTGTGGGTATGGCGAATGCCCGGTAAACGTCATCTGTCAGCACGTGAAGTGCCAACAGTAAAGTTCGGAGGTGATGATGTTATTGTGTGGTCGTATTTTTCTTGGAGGGGGCTTACACCCCTTGTTGTTTTGCGTGGCACTCTCACAGCGCAGACCTACATTGATGTTTTAAGCACCTTCTTGCTTCCCACTGTTGAAGAGCAATTCGGGAATGGCGATTGCATCTTTCAACACGATCGAGCACCTGTTCATACTGCATGGCCTGTGACGGAGTGGTTACACAACCACAACATCCCTGTGATGGACTGGCCTGCACAGAGTCCTGACTTGAAGCCTATAGAACACCTTTGGGATGTTTTGGAACGCCGATTGTGGCAGGCCTCACCAACCTACATCGATACCTCTCCTCAGTTCAGTACTCCGTGAAGAATGGGCTGCCATTCCCCAAGAAACCTTCCAGCACCTGATTGAAAGTATGCCTGCAAGGGTGGAAGCTGTTATCAAGGCTAAGGGTGAGCCAACACCATATTGAATTCCAGCAGTACCGATGGAGGACGCCACTAACTTCTAAGTCATTTTCAGCCGGGTGTGCGGATACTTTTGATCACATAGTGTATGTATAAAATTATAGTACTTACTTAATTTCTTAATGACTGAAAATTCTGAATTTAAGGTTACTTTTATTAATAAAAATATTAAAATACACACACACACACACACAAACACACACACACACACACATATATATATATATATATAATGCGTGTGTGCATTTTGTATGTATGTAGATAAATAAAAAAAAATCACACAACTAGATACGTAAGCACAAAAAAGAATCCTGGCGATACAAGTATTTAATGGAGAAATGATCCCAATAAATTTCTTTAAATTGGAAGCATTTCATATGTCAATGAAATAAAAAAAAAACACTGGTAGCGATCAGTCTTTGAAAAAGACGAAATTCGTGGAGTAAACTTCTGACCCATTAAGCCCCTATTCTACAACTGTTTCAAATTCAAGAACGTTATTATTCTCCTTGTTTACCTTCATTTTAAATATCTCCGCGCAAACAACAACTTGCGTGTCTCTTCACTCCTTTCATTTTTCATACCTTTATTCTCACCGTCATGATTAAAAGGATTGGTTAGAAAAACGTGATTAACTAACCAAACTCATCATCATCAAAATGCGTAATTCGTACGTATTCAAGACTGTGACCGTTTCTGATTTTGAAAACGCTCTTGTTTACACTGTAAGTCATTACTTGGCAGCATGTATGTCACATCGTCATTAAGAAATCATATATAATAGCTTTTTTTTAAAAAGTAATAAGTAAAAACTTGTTCTGACTCTTATTGAAACATTTGGATTGCGGGAGTAGCGAGCAAGAAAATTTTTAACAAATCTATGATCATTTCCAATACTTTCCTTTCTTCTTGCTTCTTCGGCACCCTCTTGCTATCAGCGCCCGGGACAACCGCCCCGCTGGCCCCCTCAACTTAGCTACGACTCTGATGAGAACTATTCTAAATATAAAGCAATCTATTCTACAGTTGCTAAATGGATAAGGGATAACACAAGCACTTATATATTTAAAAATTAGTTGTATTTTAGGTAAAGTATTTTTTATCTTAAAAAGATATTTTAACTTCCAAAAACTTTTTATTATGAGCAAATGTACTATCCAATGTAATGTAGCATGGTGCATTAATATCGTCACTGTTAGAACAAACGCTATGCTTCAAAGATTGTGAAAGAAAACAGGAGAGTGAATTAGTTGCCGCATTTCATATTAGTAAAGTACAACAATACAATTGATATTGTTTACATTTGGTTATGTTATATCCCAGATTAAGTGTTAATTCGTTTTCTAAATATAAAATTTTAATTATTCTAGATATTCTTTGTAACTTTTAAATAGCTTGTCAAGTCACACTTCGAAATTAAAACTTGGTTTGTTTGTACTTGGAGACGGTTGACTTTCCTTCTTTTTGTTGACCCTTTCATTAAGGACTAGATCCTACAAGAGCAGCAGATGTGCTGAGCATATATTACCCAATAGCAGGGTGCGAATTAGGTTGTGTGTATTTGAAGGGGGATAAAATAGTTCCTAACAGGAGATAGTTGATTGCTTTGTGAGGGACCAGTGTTTCAATTTGTTCCTTTTGGAAGGGATTAAAACAAAATAGAAGGAAATTCCGCCCCGGGATTCGCACCCTGCCCTAAAGGCATGAGTGGCACAAGCTGGATGGTAGGCCCTGGTTCCATGAGATATGTTACGCCACAGTGGGTAGATTTATTTATTTATTTATTCGAGAAATCTAACAAATTTAGTAAGAAAATTTATTAAATTGAATTACTGCTTTCGCAAAATCATGGATTTAGCTTTTGTTTTTCTTTCGTTCTTTCTTTCTTTTTTTTAAAAAAAAAATCTGTCTGATTTAACTTTGTTAAAACATTCTATGGGAATTTTCACATTCTGATACTATGAAAAGAAATAAAAAGTACTCCTACATTGAATATCACTTGCTAGTCCAAATGTTTCTATTGTTTTGTTCTTTCTTTTTATTCGTTTCCTTAATAGCATAATGTTTATAGGACCTGCATTTAAAACATAGATCTGTTCTGTTCAAACAACTTGAGCAGACTGGAAAACGACCACGTGCTGAAACAACAGGCAAAAGGAAGAGCGAAGACTGGCCGTTTCTTTTTCTTCTTTTACGCGCCTATTTTTACGCTAGGTGTATGGGCCAACTTACGGACCGAAATTTACGACATCATTTTACGGACCGAAAATGCGCGCTGAAAATACGCTAGTGTATGTTGGCCTTTAAGAAACTGGGGACATATGATGTGGGAGAGGACATATTGAGCTGTGCATGTGTAGTTGTGCTGACATCCTTCAATGATTTTAGCAAGCGGTGAAGCTGTTAGTAGGATCACACAGCCAGGAAGAAATACTGTAGACTGCAAAATACTCTCTCCAAACTATAGGTCAGCGTAACGCAACCTCCATTGTAAAAGAGGTTACACAAACCAGCCCTCGGCGAGCCACAAAGATCAAAACAGCTTATAAATTCCCTATACTTCTCCCAGTGCCATACACAGAAGAGGAATATCAAACTTTATCTGCAAATGGGGCTTTGATTGTATTATCGGCCAAAAGAAATACAGGCATTTGCAGATAATATTGCTCAAAGTGATGTTGACATATTTCTAATCTCAATAGTACCGTTGCAACTTTATTGTGACCAAGAATATAAGATAAGGCTGATATTGTGGCAAAACCTACGCCCTTCGTCGACAAGATTCTGTCGTGCAATCAAACTAATGTATATACAATAAGGAGATAAAAGAATTAGCAAGGCAAAAGATACACATCATTCAACACAGGTATCAAAACTTCACCCAACAACAGTGACCGTGACGGTGACGCACATGATGACTATGGTGGATGGAGAGGTATGCAATACTTGACACTCCCTCACAATATATCAATATGTGTGGAGCTAAGCCATCTAAAATCAACAACTTGGACTTGCCAAACAAGCAAATGGAACATGATCCGGAAAAATATCGTTTTGGCCTATCTGTGTTGCATACCTGGATACGATTTTTCAAGTGTATTATCCATATTTCACACAGACTTGAAATAAGAAAGTGACAAATGAAAATTTTACGTGACAATAACGCCTATGAAACATGAAAACATGATGCTACCCAATGCTTACGTCAAATGATGGGTTTAATCGTAGATAAGCCGAAACCGAGATGTAGCGGGTCCACGAATGACAGTAATACAACTCGACATTTTTTGTCTAGAATGTTCAGTTAGGTATGTTCTTATTGTTCTTTAGTGACACACGTATATTCTTATTTAAATGTATATTTAAATTCATTTGTAAATATTCTTGTTTGGATTACTGTGTCTTTTACGCCCTGTGTTTGTGCCTACATTTATCTCTGTCAGACTGTGTTTCTAATTACATGCAGTAAGATAATAAAATAACTCCAATACGTTTCGCACAACATTTGTCACTTTCTTGACAGAGAAACACTTCGCATATAGTTTTCAACATAATCCAAAATTCACCAGTAGTACAAGGAAGTATGGCCTGGTCGTACTATAGGGCACTATGGACGCATAGATAAGACTACATATTCCGTTTGGTACGAATTACATAATTGCTTAATTGCCGGCCCATTTATTATGGACATCAGAATTTTTTCCTGATATATCCTTATTTTTGCCCACTGTGTTGGTATATCGACTGAATATCTTATACTTTGGCAATAGTTTTTAAAACAGAAATTAAAATTTAAGAGCTAATTGAAGTAATGTTTATTGAAGTAAAGTGTAATTAACAGATATTGTCTATCCATACACGAATCTACATACGATTCTAATAAGTTAATAATTTTCGCAGTAAATCGATACGGTAGAGCAATGATGGGTCATTTTTTTTCTGGACGATGCCAAAGAACAAAAGAAAAGAAAACATTTTATTCTATTGATAACAACAACCGTCTCTCACTCTGAAATATTAATATAACTTTCAAATATCGTGAATAAGTAGTTTTTTTCTAAATGGATTAATTTGTAGTAACAAAGCTAAACATAGAAGGAATGAAAAGAGGAGAAAATAATCCAAAATTATTTATTTTCCTTCATTCTTCTTTTCCTTCGTTAGACTAGGGATAGAAATCATGTCACGAGCCGGATAGACCTTTCACAGAAACACGTCTTGTCTGCTGGCCATATTTTGCCAATCGCTAAGAACAAAATTTATGTGAAAATATTGTATTGTCATCGAGTTTACACATTTGTACAAAAGTTTAGAGCTTTAGTAAGTACGATAAGTTGTAAGATTGGGATCTAACAAAAAATAAACAATTGTTTGGTGGTGATCTTGGATCAAAGTTTAGTGTCTTTGTCAGCAGCGAGGCTATATGAGACTTGGATCTACAGATTAACATGGAATCCGAACTACATGAGCTTAGAGAGTCCAGCTTGTGCTTCTCACGCGATATGCGTATCTAACCATGTAGCCACAAGCAACTCTAAACAAAAAACGAAGAGGAAACTAATATAATAAAAATAGTCATAACAAGCATGCACTTTTATCGATATATTTAAATGAATTTATAGCAAGCATTCTGATAGTGATGGCAAATCAACTTTATTAATACTAAACAAAAGGCAATGTATTATTTCACCCATTGTGTGTTTTACTGTTCAACATGGTTTAAAATGGTTCAACATGGTTTAAAATGGTTCAACATGGTTTAAAATGGTCATATGTATAAATGTGTATTTGCAATCATATAAGTGAATTCTTGCATGCTCTAACTATGTACAAACTGACTAGGTCACTATCATTAGGTAATATACCTGTTGTGATCTATATGTAACCATAAATAAATAAATAAATAAATAAACATTGTCTTTCGTTAATCAAATTTACTAAATGTCAATAGGATTAAGGTACGTGTATATCTGTTGTCTGTGGGCTGGAAATAAAGACAGTCTATCTTAAGAACAGTGTCTCTGTTAACCCCTGTTCTTGGTATCATTAACGGGCCAAAATAGAAAGATCTGCAGAATAGTGTTTACACCAAAAAGGATCTTTGTGGTACACATTTGTTTTCGTTGGACAATTATTGCGCATCAACGACCCTTTATGATTAATCACCTAGGAAACGGATAATTAGTTGTTCGCTATCATTGAACCCTCATACTATCTATTTGGTGGTTAGCCCCCGTGAAAAACACATTATTGAAGGTAGAAAGACATCTTACGTAAGAAAAAGTTTCTGAGAAAATACACTCTTTAATGACCTTGCAAAGAACAACAACATAACAACAACAGACAGTTCAATATTAACTCTCATGTTTTGTTAGTTTCCAAGTATAATATAAGTATTATATAAAGACTGAAACACTAGAAAAATCTATAAACATAATCTCTTTCTCAGAAAATGTTTCATTAATTAAAATCTTCTGCATATTAGCATATTTTGTCTGTCTCTAGGATATACATAGATACAGATATTAAGAAAATATTTCACTATTAAATACTTCCTGAATATCTGTATATCTTTCAAGATATATATAGAGATGTAGATGTTCAGAAGTTACTTCATCAATTAATTTCCTTTTTTGAATATCTGTATAACTCTGTCAAGGATATGTGATATAAGGTTATTCATAATCAGATGTCTCAGAGATATAGATATTCAGAAGTTACTTCAATATTTAATACTTTCTAAATATCTACATATCTGTGCCAACTTGTACAAAGATGCTCATATTCAGAAAATATTTCATTAATTAATATTTTCTGATTCTTTGTATATTTCTGTTATAGATATTCAGAAATTATTTCAATAGTTAATATTTTCTAGGTATTCGTGTATCATAGATATTGAAAAGTTTCTTCATTAATTAATACTTTCTGAATATCTTATTACCTCTGCCAAGATACAAAGACAAGCTCGTAATTAGGTATTTTATGCCTCAGAGTAAAAATATTGTGCCCCCTCTCTTCTTGTTTGTTCGTAATGGTCTAAACGATACGACCGCTTCCACTTACACGAACCACCCGTAATAAGCGGAGTATAGAAAACCAGATGCACTGATTACAGAGGTAGCCAATAAGCAATAGTCTCAACTTTTTCTAGCACCAGTAGCGTCGTAACGAAAATACTTGGTCACGCTGAATATCAACATTGTTTTCAGTATAGATCTTACTTAAATTTCTGTGTCATGGACATTCTCCTGATTTCGCATACCATACTTAAATTTCATTTTGTCAATATGCTGTCCTTGGAAATTTGATGCCCTAGGCTCAGATCCCTGTAGCCCATGTGAAAATACGGGCCTGTATATAGAGATTTACAGGATCAGAAATTACTCATTATTTAATATTTTTGATACACGAAGATTACACGAAAATATTCATTTCATTTATTTATTCCATCTAACTAATACATAGTGTTTGGATAGTTCAGTTCACATATACATAGAATTTGCATAAGAAAAAATAATGTAGTTTGCAGAGCGTGATTATAAGTGTAAGGAATGTATTTTACATTGTTACACAGATATTCCTAGGTATTCTTTTATTTCTCTATTATTTCTCTATAATATGCGTTTTTAAGTTTTGTTTAAATTTATCCAGATTTTATTCCATTTTTATATGATTGGACAAAGTATTGAATATTTTACTTCTCATATGGATTGGGCCCTGTTGTACCAGTGATAATCTACGAGTAAAGTTAATATTCAAATGGTTTAGTTAATTAATATCTTCTGACTATATATATATATATATATATATATATATATATATATATATATATATATATATATATATATATATATATATATATATATAGTGTGTGTGTGTGCCTGTTAGTCTGAGAACATATATTTTTCTTTTTTAAAAAACGAACATGATTTGCACATAAATTGATTTTTGTTTTACTACAAGGTCTGGATGTGTATTCAATGTTCTAAAAATCAGTCTAATTGACCTAAAATGATCCATATATTAATTCACAAATTTTAGGGGGAAGATTTCCACAATTACTATTAAATAATTTCTCTAAATGTTGACGGCATGCCTTAATGACTCTGTTATGAGGATCCTTTCTAAGTACTTTACCAAGCTTCTATTGATAATTTTAGAATTACTTGAGACAGAAGTATTTTTTATATCTGAGTTTAATAGTCTTTCAGTGATCACTAATGAAATGTAGAGTGTTTAATGCGGTGTAGTGAACTTGTGTATTCAAGGAATACAAATAATACATACTAACCTGCTGTTAATGATGTAGATGCAGGGCTAAAGGGAGGGGGAACGCGGGAGGACGCCGGACTCCACTTCTAAAAAAAATCTAATGCGCCCCCTTACTTCCTTGAATTGTCCCCCTACCTTTTCAGATCCACTTTTACCCCTGTGTAGATGGCTATCCTCTTAAAAACCTAGAAATGGTTCATCCTGTTATATTGATGAATAAGACTGAACGTGAAGTCCACAGGATTCACTACTTAAAAAGTGCAACTTAGAATGAGGATAGAAGGTAATTGAAAGTATTAGTCCTCATAGGATAGGTCGAGTTCAGAGTTAGCGTAGCAAACTCGGCTGATTATCTCTGAAAGGTTAAGATGTTGCTCAAAGACCGAATGAATGAAACTAGGAAGTCCTCAGTTTATATATTGCGGAAAAAGATAGTAGTTTTACAGTTTCTTACAATTTATTGTATCCACAGTTTTATATTACACGGAAGTTATACAATGGATACAACATAATTCACATATGTAGACATAACGCTAATCTTTTCCGGCTTGTCGAACAATTTACCAAGCGGATAGAAAACACAAAACTAAGAAAACCACATGCGTGAAATGAACGTAAAAATTTTTCGTAAAATTAAAATATAATTTCCATTTTTACTTTCTAAATCTACATCTACAACGACAAAAGTGAGCGTTCCTCGTCATATATATTTTACTGTATATAATCACCAAAGTATAAGATAAGTCCAATAATATGTGCTAAATACCAAGTTTATATATATAAAGTAAATAAGAGTGGTATCTGAATCCTATATAAAATGAGTATAGTAATTTGATCGAAGGTAAATATCGTACCTGAATATTAGCATTTCCAAATAGTTCTATTAATATTACAAATCAAATACCAACATATATATACAATAGTGATATGTAGATGTCCATTGTCTGAAAGAAAACTCATCTTGCAAAAAATCTTAAGCTGAATGTTTGTATAATTCTATGGTGAAGATCATTTTAAAACGTTTATACATATTGCGCTCAATGCTAACTCTTTAGTTATCTTATTGAGGACTTTGAACTACCTGTTCTTCAAAACGCTGATTTATTTCAGTTTGAAGCAAAGTTTAACACTGGATCTCTTCTGTTTTAGCACCTAAAATAGCAAATTAGAGAATAGTTATTGTTATTATCAAGTTCCAATGTTGCTAACTCTCTTGAAAAATTACTGTTTTTACTTAGAATGTTTCCCATACACGTAGTAATCATAATTTGATAATAAACCAAGTATAAGGTTAATGTATATACTTACGGTTTGATATTTCCATCGATTTGTATTAATCACTTTTCACTGAAATGTGTTAAATTTAACACTATAATACTTTGATATCTAAACACTGATGTAGCACTTGTATGACAAATGTAATGTGATGATATTGAAATAAGTAGTATCGAATCTTAGGATGACGATTAAGAACTAGTAACGGTACCAGAAGATAACTATTATCATCGAAAATTATGACACTTGTCAGGCTTAAAACAATGATCCTGGATCGAATCATTGATCTAAATCAAACCAGATTTTCCATCATTACGACAAGTCTAGGTAGCTATGGTTACCAGACGGGAATCGAACTAAAATTCTCCAATTTGATGATAATTCAGGTACTGTTTTCAGGGGGTGTCCAGATTGACTGATCAGTGGAAAATTATTCTTGATGCAATCTGATTGGCTGATCATTTTCAAATCTTTGCTCCGTATGTCACGCTCTTCGACAACGCTTTATTATTTTGACAAATCTGACTTTTATTTTAGAGTTATTGTATAGGCCTAAACTGAGTCGCCACCACGTTTACGCAAAACGTGGAAAAAGGTATATTTAGTTCCAGATCCTTGATTTCAGAAGCAAACAACCATGAAGATCTATACGATCACATTGCACGGTAAGGTATGAGAAGAAACCGTGACTAACTGACGGAATGTATGGAAGTTTTCAAGTAAAATACGAATTTCCAACATTAAACTTAATACAAATCAATAATACCGTTTGGTTACCGAACTTAGTTAAAAATTCCGCATCTAGCATTTCCATGATCAGAACTTATCTTGTTATGACTCTAAAGTTGCTATTTATATAACCAGCATTACCCACAGTTCATTAATTCCACAAAGGCTACGTATATTAACTATAAATTATATCGTATTTCAAATACATTCTTAAATCTTTCATTAATACATTTATCTTTAAATATTCATATTCATAATTATATATTTTATTCCTTTTATATAGCCTCCGTATAAATAGTAATCGTTCTGGCGTTGCTGTATATGCTACTTAACTTCATAATTCAGTATTTAAATTTCATGGATTAACTCGGTTTCACACAAAGGAATAGATTACATCTAATGATATGCGGATTCATATGTCATTCAATCATGTAGATAACGATTCAGTAACAAAATAGGCATTACGATTATTATAAAGTCGTGCCGAAACAAATAACTATTTTCAAAAGATTTATATTGATTAAATTGTAGAAGGTTACTAAAATTTGGATTTTATACTTGTAGATTACACAATAGTTTACATTAGAACCATTTTACGGTGATGTGGCGGTAGGGAAGAGTAAGGGCCTAAGCCCTAGAAGAAAGTATTTAACTCCGCATTTTCATTATTTTCTTGGCACTTTTAAAATATACACAAAACGTTCGAAACTCAAATAATCATAAATTAAATTATGTAACCTTTGGCCGATGACAATTTAAACACATTAATCACTTCTGAAGATTATTATTTTAATTAAATTTTCCGTTAAAAGTAACAGATTAACAATTTCCAATCACAATTACATTTCTTTCATATTTAATATTCTTCTTATTCTTAATATTCTTTCTTCTTCCTCTAATATTTAAATAAATTAATTTCTGGTACCGACCAAAATTAAGTTGACATATGACAAAACATATAACAAATAAAATTTACATGCTGAACAACACGAATATAAACACAGAAAGCAAAGACACAAATAAACCAACAACATGACAAGCAAAAGGAATAAACAAGGTATAAACAAGAATAGTTGTGGGGCATAACAACTTTCCCCCTCTTCAAGAAAAAAAAAATTATCAGTGATATTTTTTTTTTTTTTTTTACGTCTTCTCTATAGCATATTTTTCCATTAATTTAGTTTTTTGTTCAGGTGAACATTTGAAGAGTTTCAAATTTCGGAAGTTATGAGTTCCAATCGATTTATTATCTAAAGTATCCAGCACTGCACAATTGCGTAACACTTTACTTACTAAATAAGGTCCCACATAGCAGTTCAAATATTTCGCTGATTCACTTTTGAACGCAGATGATAAATAGTGTGTCTTTTTCATAACTAAATCTCCAGGTTTCAGCACAATATCTTTCTCACTCGTGGCTTTAGTAGATGATTTCGGCAGGACAGGATTTCGTAAACTTATGATTCTATCATGTATATCCAAAGGATATAATTCCTCCGGCCAATTATACGCTTTCTTGAATATGTCCACAGATGAATGCCCGAGAAAGATTTCGGCAGGAACCTGTTGCGTCATGGTATTCACCGAATTATTTAAAAGATCCTGTATAGGTTTCAACATTTTACTCCAATTACTTTGTTCTTCAGCACAATACAGTCTTATAATCCGGTTGAGATCTCGATGTTTTCTTTCTATAATACCATTTCCTCGAGGATTATAAGGAGATGTTAGGCAATGTTTAATTTTGCGTTCCTGGCAAAACTTTTTCCACTGCGCCGAGGTAAATTGTGCTCCTTGATCGCTTACAATGGAAGATGGATAAGGAAAAACATAAAAGTAGTACTTTTCTAGCGTTCTAATTATTTCCGCGGTGTTAGCTTTACGTAGAGGATAGAAACAAACAAAGCGTGAGTATACATCAACAACGGATAGAATATACTGGAAACCATGACTATTAGGAAGTTTACCTTCTAAATCTAAACAAATCTTATTATGTGCATAATTTGCGTCCAGATGATATTTTTCACATTGGATTTTACGATTCGCTGGTTTAGTCTTAGCGCACTCTAAACAATCTTGGATGCAGTGTATCATATCCTTTTTCAATGTTTTCCAATAGAAAATGGATTTGCAAAAAGCTAAACACTTCTTTTGACCAAAATGGCCCTTCTGATGGATTCGACGAACAATGTCCTTGGCCATAGTTTGGGGCACTACCAGAAGCCAACTCCCACGTTTCACGTTCTTAACAAACAGTAATGATCTGAATAATTTAATATGTTCCGAGTTTTCTACTTTTATTTTATTCTTCAATAAGTTGCAATAATCATCTTGTGATTGCTTCCTCCTCATTTCCTCCGGATCATACAAATCAGGATCTTCTTTAAATATAAAATTACCATATAATCGGTGAATATCTTGACCCAGTTGTTTCGGGTTGCGTACGATGTCATCATTAGTAACTATATCAGGGGATACATTTCCATCGCAGCCACCTACCCCTGTTTTCGTAGGCTGCGGCGTTAGTTTCCCGATTGCGGATTCTGAATCGGATGTGACACATCGGTAGCAGATGATGACACATTAATTTTTTCCAATTCAGAAGCATTAACTCTTGAGTTTCCATTCTGATTTTGACCCATTCGAAAGTTTCTTCTTCTATTCCACCAAGGTGGTGGAGGACCATATGGATTCATATACCATCCACGATTATTTCCTCTCCTATTAGGGTAAACTGGTCCGTAGTTGTATCTCCATTTGTTCTGGTTAATATTTTCAGATGGTGATTCGTTAACAAATGATGGGTTGTTATCTGGGTTCTCTGTTTGGGATGCGGAGTCCATCTTCATCCTTTTCGCGTATCGTATTTGTGGAGTTCGCATGTATGGTTTATTATTTCCTGAGTATCGAGGTTTCGACTCATTATAACTCCACGGATCACCATAGTCTTCCATATCGGCTATCTTTAGTACCAGGTCATCCACATTTCGACTAGGGTTCGCTCGGACGATTTTGGCATCTTCTGGCGGTATGTTATCTAAGATTATTTCCATGAGTTCTTTTTCATTCCCATCTGTTATTATAGCGTGATAGCGCTCCACTATTGCCCATACGAAATCCGTTAAAGAAGGATATTGGTTCCGTTCATGTCGCATATTCTGTAATCTCCGCTTTTGTACCCTCTCTAGTCTTGGGGACAAATACTGTCGCTTGAAGCTGTCAACAAAATCCTGGTATGTCTGCAGATTTGGCAATACGTTCCTGAACCATGCTCCTGCTCCCTTAAGTAAACATCTTTGCGTGATTACCAATTTTTCGTCTTCACGCAACGTGAAGAGATTCAATGTTTGGGTAAGTTCTTCCAGAAAAGCTTTTGCTGTTCCATTGGGCTGACCGTCGAACTTAGGAAAATGACTTAAATCATTCATAGTTATACGTCCTATCGTTCCACATGTTTCGATCGGATTCATACTGATGGTTTTATTCCCCATTACTGGATTATTAATCGCAGAGTGCTCTATCACAGAACATACCGGTACAGGGTGAGGTGTAACTATGGAACCAATACTAGATCTGTTCGTCATCAACGAATCATTGGCATAGATACTCTGTTGATTACTGGTTACCGTTGTAATAGTAGTACTACATACGGTCGCAGAACTCAGCAATATAGGTACTACCGGAGTATTATCGTGACCTACGTCCTTCCCGTTCATGTAAGATTTTTCTTCACACGGTCTTTGGTTCCTCATTTCTTCTTCCAGCTTCGTCATGCGAGTTTTCACTTCGTCTTCCAGTTTTTCAATTCGACGGGTATTATCTTCAATTTTCTGACAATTCTCCTCTTGTCTGCTCCTAGTCGTGGCTACTTCCATACTGACATCATCATGAGCCTTGACTAACGAATCAACCGTTTTTTCCACCTCTTCTAATCGTTTCTCCGTTTCTTCCTCCTTTTTCTTTATACCTACAATTTCTTTCTTCAAATCTCCAATCGCTATATTTAAGTCCTCCCGTATTTCTTCCTTCAACTCTTTTCCGAATGTTTGCATGTTATTAGCCAATGTGGTTATGTTATTGGTAACTTCTAACCGAAATAGGGATATCTGCTGCATAAACATTTTAAACATTTCTTGGCTGTTTAATTCTGATTGTGGCACACTCGGTTGTTCCTTGGCTTCATGTAACACGACTGATTCCATTAAAATACAAATGTCTTGAGATTTATCTGCTTGTGCTTTTTCTTCAATTTCTCCTTCTTCCTTCGAATTCTGCATTTCTTCCTGTCTAGTTTCTTCGTTTGACACTTCTTCTTCTTTTGAATTTTGTACTTTTTCTTTCCGTTGAGCTTCTTCTTTTCCCAGTTCTCTCTCCTTTCCTTTTACTTTCTCTTCTTCGGTATCTTCAAAATCATCCTCACTATCTGTCTTATTATTATTTTCGCTTCCTTTCAGTTGGCAGTCTTTACAGATCCAGTTCGAAAAGTATTCCATATCTTGATCATCTGGGTTTTCTATAGTTCCCACACATCTCTGGTGAAACAATTTTGTGCAGCTACCACAGGTAATTGCTTTATCTCGTGTATTAATTTTCCTCTTACTTCCTTTCTTTATTGTCTGAACTACTTCTTGGCAACACTTAAAAAAGTCTTTTTCAACTTCAGTACCTGACATGTTAATCTTTATAGTATCTAGGACCGTAGCACCTTTTCTTCTTTCTCACCACATTCACCATATTTATTTCCTCGTCTTCACAGTTAACATTTTGGGGGGAAATTTTCAAAAACATTCCTTCATATTTCATATATTCGATAGAGCGATTTATTAACATCTTCACGACGATTTGCCTTCTTTATCTAATATCCTGGCTGAAAGGTCGCCAAATTCTTTGTCACGCTCTTCGACAACGCTTTATTATTTTGACAAATCTGACTTTTATTTTAGAGTTATTGTATAGGCCTAAACTGAGTCGCCACCACGTTTACGCAAAACGTGGAAAAAGGTATATTTAGTTCCAGATCCTTGATTTCAGAAGCAAACAACCATGAAGATCTATACGATCACATTGCACGGTAAGGTATGAGAAGAAACCGTGACTAACTGACGGAATGTATGGAAGTTTTCAAGTAAAATACGAATTTCCAACATTAAACTTAATACAAATCAATAATACCGTTTGGTTACCGAACTTAGTTAAAAATTCCGCATCTAGCATTTCCATGATCAGAACTTATCTTGTTATGACTCTAAAGTTGCTATTTATATAACCAGCATTACCCACAGTTCATTAATTCCACAAAGGCTACGTATATTAACTATAAATTATATCGTATTTCAAATACATTCTTAAATCTTTCATTAATACATTTATCTTTAAATATTCATATTCATAATTATATATTTTATTCCTTTTATATAGCCTCCGTATAAATAGTAATCGTTCTGGCGTTGCTGTATATGCTACTTAACTTCATAATTCAGTATTTAAATTTCATGGATTAACTCGGTTTCACACAAAGGAATAGATTACATCTAATGATATGCGGATTCATATGTCATTCAATCATGTAGATAACGATTCAGTAACAAAATAGGCATTACGATTATTATAAAGTCGTGCCGAAACAAATAACTATTTTCAAAAGATTTATATTGATTAAATTGTAGAAGGTTACTAAAATTTGGATTTTATACTTGTAGATTACACAATAGTTTACATTAGAACCATTTTACGGTGATGTGGCGGTAGGGAAGAGTAAGGGCCTAAGCCCTAGAAGAAAGTATTTAACTCCGCATTTTCATTATTTTCTTGGCACTTTTAAAATATACACAAAACGTTCGAAACTCAAATAATCATAAATTAAATTATGTAACCTTTGGCCGATGACAATTTAAACACATTAATCACTTCTGAAGATTATTATTTTAATTAAATTTTCCGTTAAAAGTAACAGATTAACAATTTCCAATCACAATTACATTTCTTTCATATTTAATATTCTTCTTATTCTTAATATTCTTTCTTCTTCCTCTAATATTTAAATAAATTAATTTCTGGTACCGACCAAAATTAAGTTGACATATGACAAAACATATAACAAATAAAATTTACATGCTGAACAACACGAATATAAACACAGAAAGCAAAGACACAAATAAACCAACAACATGACAAGCAAAAGGAATAAACAAGGTATAAACAAGAATAGTTGTGGGGCATAACACGTATATATATATATATATATATATATATATATATATATATATATATATATATATATATATATATATATATATATATATTAAGCTTCAAAACTTTTACTTACCGTTGTTTGATTTGAAAGTAATCAGCCAACCAGATTGCACCAAGAATTACTTTTCCACCCATGATCTCAAACTGTGAATTATGACTAAAGTTCACAGTGTTATTGCGTATCAATCGATTTTAATAATTACATATCAGGTATAGTGTTTTTAAATTTCTTACTTCAGTATCCGTATGGTTCAAGGTATAAAATTGTTATGTACATCAATTGGTTACCTATAAGATTTCATATCCAAAACGCGAAATATAAAGTACAGATTAACCAATCAGATTAATCAAGAGATAAAGTACAGATTAACCAAGTTAATTTCACTGAAGTTAACTTTCCACAAATGACCTTAGATGACGAGTTATGACTAACACTCAAAGTGTGAAATTGTTATTGTTTGATATCAATCAATGTTAATCATTGCAAATATCAAGTATTACTTTTAACAATATTTTTTGACAATTGTGGCCATAAAATAGGATTATGTAATTTTAAAGAAGTCCTGGAGAACATTTACCAAATTTTGTTTTATCACAATTCTCAAATTTAAGGTGTGTATCCTTCTCAAATTTTAAGAAGAGTGCATCGATGTATCTACGTCCTGTGAAAAAAAGAAGTGATCCTATGCTTAACGATATAATCACATATTGTAGTAAAACCTCATCTAAGAAGATACATTAGGTTAACAACCTCCAAATTTTGAATTTTTTGTAATTGTTTATCCGTAGAAGGGATAAGCAAAACCATCCAAATTTACATGTCCTGGAGATCGTATACCAACTTTTGTTTCTTGACAATCCCAAATTTAAGGAGTGGCTCTATGTACACCTCCCAAATGTTAAGAATGTAGTATCAAAGTACATATGTCCTGTGAAAAGAGAATTGATACCTGCATTAAAGTATATCATCATGTGTTAAACTCATCAAATAACATTAATTAGGTCGATAACCGACCATGTGACAATACTAACATTTGACAATATTTTACCAACAAAAGGAATAAGAAGGACCACTTAAATTTATAATGAATTCTAGAGAACATTTACCAAATTTTATGTTTAGACAATTCCCAAATTTAAGAAGAGGTCCTTTCCAAAAATTATAGGACATCAACGTACCCATGTCTTACAAAAAAGAATGGACTCCTATACTCATATCTATAACGATATAACAAGAACTTGTCAAAGGGAAAGTAAAAAAAGCCAAATTTTAAGTTTTTAGCGTGAAAGAGAACGAGATGAGCCACCCACGAGTACCGTGATATATATGTGTGTGTGTGTGTGTGTGTGTGTGTGTGTGTCCTAGATAACATTTACCAATTATTGTGTTTGACAATTCCCAAATTTAAGGGGTGGTCTTAGATACTCCTTCCGAAAATTTACAGGTACGCGTTAATTGTACGCATATCTTATAAATAAAAAAGGACGCCTATACTCACACAAAGAACCATATAACATGATAAATCCTAAACCTCCGAAATTATTTTAATTTATTTTATTTTTTTATTTAATTACTTACGTATTTATTTAGTTATTTATTGACATTTTATAATCCTAAAAGGGCACGAGTTGAACTACTCAAATTTACGAGAATATATATTAAGCTTCTAAAGAAAATTTAGCTATTATTGTTTTGGCATTTCCAAAATTTTGGGTTGGTTCTAGATACACCTTCCAAAATTTAAGAGGAGTGCATCAATGTACCTATAGCTTATGAAAGGGAATAGATCTTTGTACACAAAGATTGCTTTTATTAAGCATTTTTGTAATAGCTTTTCTAAGCTTGAAACTCACCCTTCTTTACCTAAGATCCAACCTGTGTGTTCGCAGTCGTTGACTGCAATTACTACTTCCTCTGATGAAGTGAAATTAATTATTTCCTCACTATCTTCTCGCCGTTCTTCTGGTTCTGGTAATATCAGCACAATTTTTCTTTGTAACACAGCGCCTTCACTCGCCCACCCTTTGTCATTATTATTCAACAGGTTTTTTTCAGAAGGTACTTTTCCCAATTTGTGGAAGGCTGTCAATATCATACCCATATTCAAGTATGGAGACAATAAACAAGTTTCATCCTATAGACCAATTTCTCTTCTCTTTTCTGTGTCTAATCTCTGCGAAATATAGTAAAATAAATAGATTGTTTAGCTTTGTCAAACCATTTTTTAAGTAGTTCTCAGCATGATTTCCTACCTGAACGTTCATGTCTTACTAATCTATCAGTATTAGTCACTCAGGCAGCCCAAGAAATCACGGCTAAGTCTCAATTTGATGTAGTGTATTTTGATATATCTAAGGCCTTTGATACCATAAACACTAAATTACTTCTGAACAAACTTAACAGATATAACATTTATGGCAAGATCCTCTCGTTCATAGATTTGTTATTCTCAGGGAGAGAACACTTTCTTCCTGGATCCCTGTCTCAGTATAGTCCTGTCTTATCCGGAGTGCCTCAGGGAAGTGTGTTGGTTCATGATAGCTAATTTTTCTGTACGCGATGCATCTTCACTGTAAGCTGACGCAAATATGTTAAGTAACTGATGCTTTATCTTGAATGTCTTTAAGCCCCAGTAAATGTTCTACCCATTCTATCTCTTTAAAAAAGAGTATACTCCGCCAGATATATGTCAACAACGTACCAATCAAACGTGTTTAATCTCAAAAAGATCTAGGTGTTATCTTTTATGAAAAACTCTCCTTTGCGAACCACAGCATATCGACCTCATCCAGAGCTATGAAATTACGTGGTCTACTTTTTAGATTTCCTGAAATACAAGGTTTCCCTGCCCTTACGATGTTTTATGAGGCTTTCATCTTCCCGGTCATTGAATATTGTTCATCTGTATGGAATATGGCTGCACCTACTAATCTATCTCTCATTGACTCGGTTCTAAACTTTTTTCTTGCCATAGTTAGATTAGACTTGAGACAGGAATTAATGTCTTTAATGAAACCATGTTCCTCTGACACACGACGCCGCGTTGCTGATTTACTTTATGTATATAAAATTATCAATGGTAAAATTGATTCTGAGTTCTTACTATCGCGAATTAACTTTCGTTTTCCTCCGCCGTAAACTCGCTCTCTTAATTTGCTAACTTACGAGACACCTAGATCATTAATTGTGAAGCGCTCCTTGTTTTACAGACTAGCGCACGATTACAATACTGTTTCAACTGATCTGAACATTTTTACTTCTGAACGAAACTTCAGAACTAAACTGAAGAGAATATTGTATATTGAGAAATAAACTTTCTTTTTTGTATTTGTTTTGTTAGGTATTTTTTTTATACATTTCTATTTCTTTTTTTCATTATCGAAGAAGATAAATTAGATCAAAAACCTCCGAAATTTACATTTTTTGACATCTTTTACCCACGAAAGAGAACGAGATAGACCTCCCAAACTTACAGAGATACATAACCTGGTCCTATACCATCATACCTAATTTTTAAATTTGACAATTTCCAAAATTTAGTGGGGGTGGTCCTATGTACCCCTCCCAAAATTTATAGAGTGGGTTACGGTACCTTTGCCAAAATTTAGAAGCGGTAGTCCTATGCACCCCTGGCCATGGCCCCTGAGCAGGGACCACAACTCCTGGAGCAGGAACCAAGGGAGCACAAAATTGAGATCAGGTGACGCAATTACTACTTCACAGATGATTTTTTTTGCTTCTATTGAGATCTTGAACATTTATTCCCGGAATATCTATAATATAAAGACAGTCTAGTCTTAAAATGTAAAATATTAGATAATAAAATAAGAAGTATTCCAATAAATGCAACAAAAACAGATCTCAATCAATCAACAAAATAAGGTAGAAATTGAAGCAGTGAATGATACGGAATGATACGGTAATCATAATACAATCAAAGTGTTAGATATGACGTTCCCCCTCTCCAAAAAAAAAGTGGGTCAAAAGTATGAATGAATTGAAATAAAGGACATTTTTATTGTGTCAATTGTGAAGCTAAAAATACATTGAAGTTTCTATATAGATAAAAAAGGGATGATTAGTTCATATTCAATTCACCATGTTTTTCGATTGTGAAATTCTGTTTTATTCCATTCTTCCTAAGCTAATCTTGTTTTGTTTTTTAAAAAAGAAGTCCGTTGTGAAGTATTGTACAACCAAATTTGCATCATTTCACACTATCAAACTCAGGAACTTTTATAGTTACTGTCTTACATTCATACCTTTTGAGTTAAATGTCCTCGTAAATTCGGCTGAAAATTACTTTTCACAATTCCACTTCAGGCCATTGTTTATCAATACATGAAGGTACTTTTATTACCAACGATTTCATTCAAACAACTGTTGTAAGTTTTTTTTCTCTTTTTCTTCCAGTTTTGCTTTTTCTAGTTTTATGTATCAATGTTAGGTTTTACCTTTCTTTCAAGTGGTGAGAAGTACAATTTGTATCATGTTTGAAAGAGCTTACCGAGATGAAATTTTTACCTGTATGCACGTTTCTGTTGTGACGCCAATATTCTTTTTATTGTATTAAAACTCAAAACTACCATGTTCTCGTTGTCTTCTTTTATTTCTCCTTAGGTTTTTATTAATATCTCTTATGGGGCGTTTACACTTAGTCGATTTGCGTTCGATTCAGTTGAATTGACGTCACATTCAACTTAATCGACCGTGTAAACAGGACTTCAACTTAATCGCTTGTTGATCGAAAGCGACTAATCGACTAGCAACTGAATTGAAAGACGTTCTATTTTCTGTGGTCGATTCTACTTTCTTCTGCTATAACACCGCAAATTGTACCAATTACTATTTGCTTGGACATCTTTAAAACTGCCAGTCGATTTCGAATCGACCAGAGGAGAGCGAGTCGACAAGCAGCATTTAATTTCGGTTGAAACAATTGAACACATCCATCGATCTGATTCGGCCTAGTTGCTTCGATTTAGTCGCAAATGCAGCGAGTCGATTTAGCCGTGCGACTAAATCGACCAAGTGTAAACGCCCCATTATCAATATAATGATGATACAGCAGTGCAGCCAGTGTAGCCAGCACATTGTTTTAGAGGATTGATTTTTCAGATGGGACCAAGCCTTTTACGTACTAAAAGTAAAGTAAAAATTTTCTTTGAGGAAATAAAAGCATTAATAACTCACCATGTGTATTATTATTATTATTACTATTACTACCATTACTGCTATTATTATTATTATTATTATTATATTTTCAGTATGACACTTTAATGAAACATGGGTCTTGGAAGTGCCTTAAGTTATAATCTCAGATTGTAGAAAACGTACCAATAAACCACTGAACTACTCATATGAAAACAAAGGGAAGCAATGTCATGCGTGTATCACATAAACTACTTAGATAATCACGTACACAGAAAGTGCATGTTTTTAGAGATCTGATCCTTTAAAAAATAACAGCTTACTATAGAAATAAACTCATTCTAACGTAAAGTTATATTATGGCGGTAGAATTTCGTCGCTACTTTGCTAGTGTTTTAGAAGCGCCGACAATACTCTAATATTCTTACTTTAATTTTATAATACTGCACTCAAGTCTGGCTATTATTCTCGTCTTGCCAGTTGGATGTTATACGATTAGGATTCCACGTTATAGTGTAGGTCTCCGTCTCATATAGCCTCGGTGTTAAAGAAGAACGATGTACTCAGATACAATCAATTAAGAAACAAATATTTTACATATGTGTAACGGAATTATTTATGTTTTAGATGTGCTTTTAACAGTTTAGCCTTCCCTTCTATTATACATTTTTTTCGGTTTGGGTACAAAACCTCAAAGTCATAGCGTCACGAGCTACAATCTCGCGTGTCCGAAACTTCGCCACCCAAAAATCTCTCCTGCCAAAAAGTCGCCTGGCTAGAACTCGTTGGACGAAATCTCTTCAGGATAAAAGCTTGTCGTCCAAAATCTTGTGGGACAAAATTCGATATCGTTAGTTTATCGTTAGTTTACGTTAGTTTTGCAAAACTAACGATTTTATTCGAGAAATAAAGATTCCCGCCAAATGTAAAATTGGCCCGCACCTAAAAAATCTTCATGAACTTTATTCCATGTTCATTCTGAAATATTTTAATTATTTCATTTATTGTAGTATCTTTTGATGTGTGTTTATCGAGAAAATATATACTCTGATTTCTTTTGACGAGCTGGATGGATGTTAGAGGCTGTGAAAACTAGTTGCTAATGTCAAGGTTGCAGCAAGTTCTAAAAGATGTATAGACATCAGAAATGTATACTCCATGTGTTTATTGTCATAGAGAATCGAGGATGCTTTACTATCTCTGATAACTTTCACGTTTATTTTGGAATAAAAAGTGCATTTAAAGAAAGCAACGATAGTTTTAGTAAACCCGACATAAATTTATGATATGGGGTGAAAATTTAGATTTCTTAATTGCGGGTTAATTTCAGATATGACGGGAATAATTATTTCTCGAATAAAATTTTTATTTTTGCGAAACTAACGATAGTTTTAGCAAAGCTAACGTAAACTAACGATGTTATGTGAAAGAAATTTGGGGAGTCTGGACCCCCAGAAATTTTTAAAGGTTGTAAAAATAAAACCTAAAATTGCATTTCCAGTCTACATATTGCCAAAAAAAATATCAGCGATAGGACCCTTGGATCCCCTAAATTTCTAAGAGTCCTTAAAATATAGCCTAAAATTGCGTTCAAAGTTTACGAATTGCCAAACAATTTCGGGAAAAGGCCCCGGATTCCCCGAAACGAAATCCTGTTTACGCCACTGTGTAAAACATTGCTTGTTGAATTAAATCGTTATTTTTGCTAAACTAACGATAGGCTTAGCAATACTAACGTAAACTAACGATAAACTAATGATGCGATGTGAAAGGATTTTGAAATTTGGTTATGGGTGGGGAACCGTGAACATTTATTTTTTGAATAAAATCATTATTTTTGCGATACTAACGATAGTTTTGGCGAAACTAATGTAAACTAAAAATATACTAACAATATGAGATGGTAGTTTATGAAGATTCTTTAGGGGTGGGCTAACTTTACATTTGGCGGGAACCTTTAATTCTCGAATAAAATCGTTATTTTTGAAAACCTAACGTAAACTAACGATAAACTAACAATATGAGTTGGAATTTTATAAGAATTCAATATGGGTGGGCTAATTCACAGTTGGCGGGAAACTTTATTTGTAGAATAAAATCATTATTTTTGCGAAACTAACGATAGTTTTAGCAAAACTCACGTAAACTAACGATAAACTAACGATGCGATGGAGAAAAGTTTTGAAATTCGTCTGTGAGTGGAGAACCGTGAAGTTGGCCTGCTCATTTATTTCTCGAATAAAATCGTTATTTTTGCGTAATTAACAATAGTTTTAGTAAAACTAACGTAAACTAACGATGTGAGTTGGAAGTTTATGAGAATTCAATATGGGCGGGCTAATTCACAATTGGCGGGAAACAATTGCATTCCTAAAATAAAATCGTTATTTTTGCGAAACTAACGATAGTTTTAGCATATCTAAAGTAAGTTAACGATAAACTAAAGATGTGACGAAAAAATTTTGAAATTCGTTTGTGGGTGGGGAACCGTGAAGTTGGCCTGCCCATTTATTTTTTGAATAAAAATTTTATTTTTTCGAAACTAACAATAATTTAAGCAAAACTAACGTAAACTAACGATGTAGATAAGAAAAAGAAAAATTCGTAAGGTGGGAGGGACATCTTCACAGACGTGCCAAGATGTCTTCTAACATGCCCCGATAACCCATCGCCGTTAGGGTCTATCAATGAAATATAAATCCACAACGTGAGTTACCCACACGCCACACCACATTATCAATTTGCCGGGAACATTGCGGATGCGTCAAACCTATGTGGATTAGCATGTCAGTACTGCATGTTCCATTTGTTAACCTCGCCTACACGTAAAAGTTTGCCTCATTAGTAAATTATACCTCAAAAACGAATCTGGGGTTTTGTTGTAGCTGCTCTATGACCCATTGAGCAAATTCCAGACGACGACGATGTGGATCATTTTCTGCAAGGCGTTTGTAAAGTTTCAGCTTGTAATAGTGCCACTTATTAACTGACGAAATGTACATGATTAATGCGCGACTATCACATCTTTCACGGGCTACATTACACATGCTTCTCTTGAGACTTTTACTAAATGGTGTCAACATTGCCATAGGTGTTGCCTTGTCTGTTGTAATGCGTGGTCTACAAGTATTGGGTCGATCTCCCACAGATTCGATTTTTTTTAAATTTCTTCAGCAATTTGAACACAGTATCATTACTGATGCATGTTCTATTCTGATGCTTGTGTGGGTACAGAAGGACGGAGCCCCAGCTCATTTTGCTCTTCGGGCACGTGATCACTTAACGATCAATTTCCAGACCGCTTGATGTGGCGAGGTTCTGCAACATTTTCATCCCCATTGCAATAACCTCAACGAAGCTAGGACCTTATAGTCCTAACATCAGAAAACATAATAATGTCGCAAATGAAAGCTTTGAGTTTAACGTCGCACGTTTATGCCCTTTAAGTTAAATAAGACGGAACGCAATGTCGGGAATAACCAAGTCACACATCTCTCTTCGTCGGCACAGAACCGATGATGAATTGTACCAAAGTTATAGTGATTCGATTCAAGCACATCCATATGAAGGACAAGCAAATTTGTAGTAGTCTAATTCTTGTATTTTGTGCTTGGAGATAGACATGTAATTACAATTGCTTGGAAATTTCGAGTAAGGTAAGAGTTACTGCTTTTAAATCCTGTTCTACTGTTATCCAGAAGCGGATCAAGGGCCGGGCAGGATTTATTAAATACTTACAAGGGAGGGTCACGAAGTGGCTCCGCTGAGATCCGAACGAGACAATTGTGTTTGTATTTGATATATTAAAACTAGACTAATCCCAAAGTTATACGTGTCATCGGTCGGAATGTCGTGAGTTACAACATATTTTGTGATGTAAAAGCTACAAAGCTTGCAAAATAGTTCAACCAGGTCATTTGTTCGGAAACGGTTGGATAAATGGAAAGCTCGGCGAACACGTATCCCATCATTTTCAAGGACACACTTTTTGTGATAAAAAAAAAAGTTTGCCCCAGGATCCCAGACGGGGTACAACTCAAAATTTTCAAATGGAAAGGGGGGTTAAGTAGCACATCATTTGAAAGCTATTCTAAAATGAAAGAAAATGGAGCAAGTCTCGATCCTTTACTACAAGCCTGTGCAAATTGGCGGCGGGTCAATATGCAAACAAAAACAATTTAAAAGTCCATGGTCACCCCTATAAATCGGAAACGATGAAACAAATATGAAAACAGGAAACGAAGTGTGGCATTATTTGCAAAGTACAACGACTTAAGTTAAACATCTTGTCCCAGGGCCCCACAGGGTCCCAGGTGGGGTCCTACTAAAAAGTTTCAAATGGTAAGAGGGGTTAAGTAGCACATCGTTTGAAAGCTGTTGTTAAATGAAAGAAGCTGGAGCAAGTCTCGACTTTCTACGACAACCCTGTGCAAAATGGCGGCGGGTCAAAATATAAATAAAAGCTTAATTGAAAATCTATGGCCCCTTGAACCCAAGATGGCCGCTTAAAACCTATGTCATTCATACTAGTACAAATCTAAATATTTATTTTTCTCTATTACGTATTTAGAAACAATAGGAAAACTGAAGAACAATTAAATTTCGATTCACTTCAACTATTATTTCATTCCGTAACAACATATATTTATTTTGTTCTTAACGTACGTTCGTCACGGTTCTCTTGATATCATTTACGTTAATATAACGAATATGCGATGAACACACAAATCTGACTTCCTATTCGTACTGCTAAACAAAAGTTGAATACCTTCGGATATTTTTCTAATGTGGTCATACGTAGTTCATACATAAAGGACTAGCTGCGCCAGTCAGGTTAGGGGCCCTATTGTAACGTATTCGTGATGGTAACATTTGTATGCCATTCGTTGGTTTGATCGCAATGTCTCAAGCAATACCAAATATACACAAAAATATTCATTTACAAGATTAGCGAGCAGTACCAAACCACGTGTAAATCATTTCAGTGCATCGAGTTGCGCAAACTTCGTTGGTTTGTCACAATATTCCAAGAAATAACATATTTATATACAAACTCATTTTTCATGCCTGGCAGCCATATTGGATTACAGATTATACCATTTGATATTTTCTGGATATCTGCTATTAACCATAAACGTAAATACCACATTTTGATTCTGCAACACCAGTGGTTTGAGCTGGACATGCGTACGATACATAGTGCGGTATTTTGAACTCAAGATGTCGGGTTTTTGATCGTTTCGCATCTTTTCGTCACCTGCTAATCAGCATTCATGCCAAATTTGGTTTTCCTAGCTTCAGCAGTTTGGTATGCCTATCCTTTCGATATAGGTTTTAAGCGGCCATCTTGGATTCAATTAAGTTTTTCTTTACATTTTTACCCACCGGAATTTTGCAGAGGGTTGTCTTAGAAAGTCAAGACTTGCTCCAACTTCTTTTATTTAACCACTGCTTTCAAACGGAGTGCTACTTAACTTTTTGTTGGTATGCTCATTTTTATTATTAAGCTGCTTGGACAGACCATTGCAACAGGGTAAAGCGATCATTAAGTATTCTTTTACAAATAAAAGTTGTTTACAAGAGGTTTATTTTGGACTTTTTGCTAAACTTGACAAAACTACCTTCGGTTGGTACATAAATCCACTTGGAGATTAGTTATTGAAATTTACAATACAATACGAAATTTCAATACATTAGAAACTATATGCTTTTAAAATGTTCAAAATTGGTGACAGCATTAATTTCCAGTAATAATTGTAAACTTTTGTAATTTTATTCTGCATGTGACAACACAAATAACATTTGAATTTAGATTCTTTTAATATCACCAATTAAACGGGCTGAATTTGTTAATGATAGACTTTCTTTCATTACTCCCAACAGAAGATAAGGATGACGATATAAAAGACATTTCTTAAAAAAGATCACGGATATTCGACCAAGTCCCACGATATCATATGAAAATTCTATTAGAGGATTTCAATGCGAAAGTAGGGCTAGAGGATATTTTCCAATCGATAATAGGGAAAGAAAATCTGCATAAGGAAAGTAATGACAATGGCTTTAGTTTCGTGAACTTTGGAACATCGAAAAACCTTATCGTGAAGAGTACAAAATTCCCACATTTCAACGTTCATAAATACACATGGATCTCGCCAGATGGAAGAACACACATCAAATCGATCACATTCAATAGATAGAAGACAGTCTAGTATAACAGATGTTCGCTCGTTCAGAGGACCCGACTGTGACACTGATCATTGTCTGGTAGCAGCGATAACAAGAAGGAGAGATTATCGTTGAATAAAGAGAGTATTCAACATCTGAAAACGGAGAGGTTTGGTTTAAATAAATTAGAGGAGAACTAGGATAGAGGGGAATATCAGATTGAAATGTAATAGATTCTCGGTTCTAGAAGGTTTTGAGAGCACTAATATTGAGGACACTTTGGTTTAAATTAGGGCTAGCATTAAAATTTCATCAAGAAAAAAATGTGGCACGCGGAAGTAGGTAGGAACAAATTATGGTTCCACCAGGAATGCACCAAACTAACGGAGAAGGAAAAATAGGAGAAATGCGTTAGCTACAGAATCCAAATGATATAAACTACATTAAATTTCGTTGACATCAGACGGAAAATTTCGTTAACATCCGACGGGAAATTTCAGAACCTAGCCGAACAGAAGTAGAAACTGCTATAAAGAAATTAAAGAAATTAAAGAAACACAATTATTCGGGTGTAAACGAAATTCCGGCTGAGTTAATTTTAGCTAGAGGGGAAAATTGTGGAACAAGATACATAAACTCATTCTCCTTACCTGGAACAAGGAGGAATTCCCACAAGAGTGGAAAGAATGAATCATTGTTCAAATTCACAAGAAAGGAGACATAACTGATTGTAATAATTATCGAGGCATTTCTCTTCTGTCAACATCCTTTCAAACATTTTATTAACAAGATTAATCCCATACGTGCATAAGATTTTTGGAGATTATCAGTGTTGGTTTAGACGAAATCAATCAACTATGGACCAGATATTTACCATTCGACAAATACTCGAAAAGAAATGGGAATACAGTAATCCGGTACATCAATTATTTATTGGTTTTCGAAAGGGTTAAAATTCTGTTAGGAGGTAAATATTATACAACATTCTTGCAGAATTTGGAATACCGAAAGAGGTAGTTAGATTAATTAAGATGTCTTCAAACGAATCCCAAAGTAAAGTCCGAGTAGGAAAATTCTTGTCCACGAGCTTCCTTGTCGAGAATGGCCTGAAACAAGAAGAAAATTGTCGATATTATTATTTAACCTTATTCTGGAGTACGCAATAAGGAAGATCAAAGATAGCAACCAGGGCCTAGAGCTGAATGGTATTCACCAGGTTATGGTGTATGCTGATGATGTAAATCTGACAGGAGATGATAGAAGAACAATAGGAAGAAATGCAGAGACATTATTAAATGCTTGCAGGTTTACAAGTAAATGCAGAAAAAACTAAATACATGAAAGTTTACCGGGATCGTAATACTGCAATTATGGATGCGTCAAAGTATCAGGTTATATTTTCGATAAAGTGGATACTTTCAAGTATCTAGGGTCAATATTAACAGACCAAAATCATATCCACGAAGATATTAAATATCGACTGAAAGCAGGGAATTCGTGATATTATTCAGTTCAAAATATTTTGTTATCGCGAATTCTGTCGAGGAATTTGAAGCTCAAAATATATAGAACGATAATCATTCCTGTTGTTCTGTATTGTTGCGAAACATAGTTGCTTACTTTAAGGGATGAACGCAAAGTGAAAGTATTTGAGAATAAAATCCTAAGACGAATTTTCAGACCCAAGAGGAACGGCGATCGGGAATGGTGGAAACTTCATAACAAGGAACTCCATAATTTACACCCTTTAACCAAACATGGTTAGAGTCATCAAATTTAGGAGGCTTAGTTGGGCAGGTCATGTAGCGAGAATGAAAGAAAGTAGGAATGCTTTCAAAGTCTTGACTGAAAATCCAATCGGAAAACGTCCATTAGGAAGACCTAGAAGCAAATTGGAGGACAATATTAAGATGAATCTCGCAGAAATAGGAATACAAAGTAGAAACTGGATTCAGTTGGGTAAGGACAAAAATCATTGGAGAAGTTTATGAACGCGGCATTGAACCTCCGGGTAATATAGGCCATAGAGTTAGTAAGTTAATTCTTTTACGGTAAAAATATTTGGTGTAATATAACGGAAATTCAGAAGTAGATAGATAAAATAGGGCACAACTGATAGTATGCACAGAAAACATATCCTGGCGATACAAGTAGTTGATGGAGAAATAATCCCAATAAAAACCTTCAAATTGGAAGCATTTCATATGTCAATGGAATAGAAAAAAATCACTGTTAGTGATTAGTCTTTGAAAAACACGAAATTCGTTGGGTTAAGTTCTGACCCTTTTAGCCCCTATTCTACAATTTTGAATATGTTCTTATTCCCCCTGTTTACCTTCATTTTTAGTATTCCTGGGCAAACAACAGTTTGTATGTGTGTTTCTTCACTCCTCTCACTTTCATATCTTCATTCTCACTTGTGTGATTAATCCGATCAGGGTAGAAAAGCATGATTAACTAAGCAAACTCATCACCATCACAACGCCGAACACATATTTCAGACTTTGGCCATTTTCGATTTTGAAAAGGCTCTTGGATACATTATAAGTCATTACTCGACACCTTGTATATCATATCACATCGTATATCACGTTAACAAATCGTATATAATAACTTCCTTTAAGTAATAAGTTGAAACTTGTGACTCTTATTGAAAATTTTGGGTTGCGAGCGGAGCGAGCAAGAAGACTTTTTAACAAATGTATTTCTTTGCAAACTGACAATATTGATGTAATAGGAGCGCCAATTTTTTTTACGGGGCTCCGCGTCGTTTACTCTTTTCTGACACGTTTTCTTTCTTCTTGTTCGTTCGGCGCCCCCTTCCTATCAGCGACCGGGGCAACCGCACCGCTTGCCCTCCCCTAGCTACGCCTCTGTATACAGAGTGTCCATAAAAATACTATCATACTTTATAGTGTTATTACGTCACTTTGGATAAT
The DNA here is from genome assembly GCF_964235325.1 of Thermobia domestica. NCBI lineage: Eukaryota > Metazoa > Arthropoda > Insecta > Zygentoma > Lepismatidae > Thermobia > Thermobia domestica. Next base: position 92,021,602 of record NC_137469.1, read on the forward strand.
CATATTTAAATAAATTTGGTCACATCTGAAAGAAAAACTCACTTTTGTGCACGTCAACAATGGTCAACAATGTCAATAACTGGCTGGATCCAACAGAAAAAGTAAATTCACTCATGTTCACTTCGTGATTAATCGATATAGATTCATTGTTGTATATTTGGCAGCCAGTTGCTGTTTCTGCTTGAGGTCACTTGGGAAGCTTTTAAGTTTCTGTACTGTTATAGCATAATGTGCTAACGTAAATTTATTTCTTTTCGTTGTATTGTGTTGTTATTAAATAATAAATTTTAAGGAGTTAGGACGACCCCACAAGAACGAAGTTGGTATGTTTTGGAATATCACAGCACACAGAGCGTGCTTTTAGGCGAAGCTTTCAATATCAGGCTCCTACACACACGTCAATTTTGAGGTGGTACCATCCTTGATCGTGGCTGCATATGCCATCAAAGGAAAGGCGTGTTGGAGCGTGTGTGGCGTGAATGAAAATATCGTCTTGATGTTTGCATCACCACTTTTGGGACTCACATTCAATGTCATGAGATGCAGTAAAAAATATTTGAGTTTTTTTTCTTTCAAATGTGATCAATTTCATTTAAATACGATTACACTAATATGCAAGGTTTTGTTGTTTCCAAGTGAAGAGTTGTATCGGAATCGATTTTTTCTGCAGAGTACGAAAATGACCTTCAAAATTGTGTATCACGTCAGATTTTTTCACAAATCACGAAAATGTCAAAATTTGAAAGGAAAAAAAAGTATTTTTTAACCTGTAGACGCCTGTCAGGGAATTCATATCTTGACGTTGTCATCCCTGGTGCCTCTCCTAATCGATGCAAAGACATGAACTACCCCTTGTTGGAAAGCTAATAGAACAAGTAATGCAACGAGCTATGTTTGGTGCATCTGAGCTCCCATTCGTAGCAGAAGAAGAAGAAATTCGAAATATTTGTAAAAAATGACATTTTTTGAATTTCCGGCCACGCTGGTAACACTGTTAGTTATTCTACGTTGGTAAAAAATTAATACGAGTTCCTTACACAGTCATATTAACCATAAAGAAAAATGAAAGCCGTAGATACAATAGGAAGCGAGGAAAAAAATCAAAGTGCAACCACCGTTTACAATTTTTTTTTTTTTTTTTTTTTTTTTTGGTTCGTAAACATTCACGTTGTTACCTCTGGCGCCTCCTAATTGTCACAGGGGCATGATCGACACCTTCTTGGAAAGGTTATAGAGCAGGAAATCCAACGAGGTATGTTTGGTTTCCTTAAGCTTCCATTTGTAGAAGAAGAAATTGGTATCTCTTTTCCACCACTTTAACGTCCTGATGGAAACGCTCGCCATGTTCTTCCGTAAAACGTCAAGATCGTCAGGAAAGTAATTGAGGTGAGCATGAAGAAAGTGAACTTTGAAGCTCATGTTGCAGCCAAGCAGTGTAAAAGATTCCAACATATCGTCGATTAAAACGCTGTAATTTGCAGCCTTCTTGTTCCCCCAAAAAAATTTGTACCAATTTTCTGAACGCAGCCCATGTTTGTAATTCTATCTCACTCATACTTTCCTCAAATGTTTTGTCCGCCATCAATTTTCGGATTTGTGGGCCTGTGAAAATTCCAGATTTGATTTTTTTTCTGACGTGATAGATGGAAATTTACTGACAAGGTAGAGCAAATGTTAATTAAAATGATAAATTTATTAAGTGAATAAAACGAATTATTAAGAATTTAACTTTCTGGAATGAGACTAATTTTCAAGGTCCTCCTGTGGTTTTAACTTCAGGTGGAAAGAGACAATACTATCGCTCACTCACACAACAACATAAGTGTTCTGTTTAACCATATCTTGCTGGATTAGAACAACTCCAAGACAACTGAAAATGACACATGACACTGAAAAATCTAACATACCTGGACAGACTTCCTGGTGTAGAAATGACGCACTCGGAATTCATTGGTATGGACGGCTTTAATTCTCACAAGCACACATTAATAATAGATATAGTTTTGTACACGAGGAAAAAAATATATTTTGGGTGAAATTTTGATTGTTTCGCCGAAATACTTTTTAGAGGCCTTTTCTAATATGTTAAAAGTTCGTGCACGTCACTTCATGCTGATTGTTCCTGGTTCCTGGTTATTCCTGCTGGATTCCATATCCTTGGTTCCCGCGTTGGTCTCATTATCTTCCCTTTAATGAGACATATGCCCAACGTAGGCCTCGCTTTTCTTCCCATTAAAACGATACTTCCTGCAACTCTGGAGTTTCGCCACGTCGACCTTCTCGAATGGACTATAGATTTCTTACTGCTATGACTAGTCCTTCTTGCAGTAAGAAACTAGTCTTTAGGGAACAATTTTACTTTTCTCATTATCACGGTGCACATGTTTTGGTTTACTTGCGTAGTCAAAAGCTTCTTTTGTCTAACTAACGCGATCCAGCCCGTTATGTGGCTTATAAGCGTCTAACTAGTTTTCATCACCCTAATACCAAAGGGAAGATGACACTGACTCTATTGTTAGTCCGCATCACTTTGTATAACGATTGATCGCAGTTTCCTTTTTAAATGTTTTAGGTTCTTGCATTCGTGATGAAATGTCAGCACATTGTAAAAATTTCAATGATTGTATTGATAAAACTATTAAAGTTCTGTACCACTGTACATTATAGGCTTTGACGAGTCTCTTCACTTGTAGCGGTAAATAGTTTCAGAGCACGATGAAGACTACTATGCTCTTCGAAGAATGAACCGCAAATCTCTTTGCTTATAAGGCAAAGCAATTTCGAGAACCAAGCACCAAGAGCACCTTGCTTCTCGAAGTACAAATCACGAATCTTCCAAGTATAGTTTCATAGCACGACGAGCGCTACTTCTCTTCTCGAAGTACCAAAGCCGAATCTCCTTGTCTCTCCGCTGCTATTCTCTTTTAACAACACACCTGTTGTCGCAAAAGTTTGGGCTCGCCTCTCACCTACCAATTTCCTTATGGCGGTATTGTTAAGGCAAGAGGGGGTTTTCACCACAGGTCGTTGTCCTTCCTGACCCAATTACCACATCTTGCCTGCTTTTCTCTTTAATTGAACAAAACTGATGCTTGATATTTGAATTCTAGCACTTGCACTGTAGTCTACAAGGATCAAACTTTCGAACGATATGTAACACTTATTAAAACTTTCAAAAATAAACACACAAATTAACTATAAACATTATTTACACATCTTGAGGTTGAGTTCTCCTCACCCTCCCTCTAGGTTTAGGCGGTGCTGCCATCTGGCGGGTTTTCTCATAGGCATTTCACCTGCATGAAGGGATTTTGTAAACTGATGTAGCCACCAAGTTTTCATTGTTTTTAGGCAAATTAACCATTTGTCGATATGCAACACATTAAAACAAACAACCATATACATAGATACACATTCTGTAAACATATGAAATGCTGTCATTTCGTGGTTACTTTATTATAAATGATTTTGTTGACGTTGGTGCTGGTTTTCTACCCAGGACGTCATCTGCTTAGACAAGATCATCGTCGCTATTCCGGGTACCATGCATCTCCCCCAGATTTAGACTGCTGGACTTATTATCCCGAACCGAAATAAGCCTTTCTTTATAAATTCTTAATACATACAAAAATACGGCTAACCTATGCTACATGCTACAGTTACGAAAACTTCTGCAAGGCTACCAAGGTGTGAGACGTCATGCTAAATTTGTTAGTCTTATTTTCATGCAATCATGTTAAGAGTATGTTATTTTTGGTCTGCGTATTAAAGCGCAGGGAACATTTAGTTTTTATTGGAATATTTTATTAAGGATATACAATATTAATAGTAAGACTAGTGTATTGAGGCACGAGATTCAACCACCAAAGAAACAAAATATTTAATTAAAGCACAGGGAATATTGTGTACCACAATGTGTAATGAAACAAAATATTTAATTGGATTTTAAAATGTGTATAAAACAGGCAATGTATGAAGTGGAGGCAGTTTGAATATTCTTTAGGATTCATAATCCAATGGAAAATTTAGAGTGCCTTGACTTCTACAATGCAAATGACCGGCTATGACTTCTAGAACTAGGAAGACTCAGAAAGAATGTGCAAGAATGTTGACATGACGGAAAAATCATATAAATACTACCGGATTCTCTTCCGGGTATGGGAAGTTCTATTTTGACGTCGAAACTCTGCGAGTCAAATTATTCATAATTAGTTTTGTCACTCCGTCATTCTGTCCATCAGAGGTTCTGCTCGTCATCGTTACCAAAAGTAAGTGATTATGCATTGTCTTCTCTAGTCTTTAAGTCATACCAGTCCACATCATGCTCTGTAGTTATTCAGTCATTCAAGATCAGTTCATTAAATTCTTATTCTAAATTATTTCTGTGTTGTCGAATTTTATCTTTGAATCTCTACTCCCATGTTTCTAATTCTGAGTTACGCTATCTACGCCCCCAAGACTCGCATTAGTTTAAATTACTTCTTGGAGGAACTGGGTGGATGTTAAGGCCATTCAGTAGTTTTCATGTATGAGAATTGTTTGGGGTTCGCGACCCAGACAAGAGGTCTCCGTTCGACATGCCTCCTGACGTTTCTAACTGCCTTTTACGTCACAAAACCGGTCACGTTTAAGGTAGATTGCAAACCTATTTTTAAGGTTTCAGCATTAAAAACCTTCACCCCATTCAAGAAAACTTTTACATCAATAAAGAATTATTTGCGGAAGCATATTTACAAACGGGGGTGAAGGTTTCTAATAGGAATGCTCTCTGTCTACTTTTCTCCTTCCAAGCGGCCGAGAAGTTCAAAATCCTAGATCGGCTCTAGCTGGCGAAAAAGTTCGTTGCAAACCCAAGCCATCACGGATATAGGTGTGAAAACAGGGCAGATTCGTATTTTCTAACACCTCTTTGTATTGCGGATTTTCACATGTATACATGAACTCTTGCAAACATTTTCAACAATAGCTGTTCTCGACATCGTGTCTCCTGGTTACAATGTCTCCTACTGTAGTAATATTCTCAACCATACCTTATTATTGCTTTAGGTACATGAAATCCAATCATATGTACTTATACTTTGGTTGTTATAGTTAGCAACAATGCCCCATATGCTGCAGACCAAGCGTATTCTCTTCCCGTAGACAAAGACTCTCGTCCTTAAACTTTTTTCAATGCTGCACTTACCAAGAGAGCTGAGTTCTGCGACTTCGTATGCGTTCTCATATAGTATATCTAGCTAAAGCTTAACCCTGAAATTATATATGCATTGAAGTCATGATTAGTAAAATTTTATCTCATTTAAATCCTTCACACAAATCCCACTTATATAAAACAATAATAATAATACACATATAAATCAACTTAAATCTACATTATTGCTTTCACAACTAATTCTTTATTTGACTACCTATATCTATACTCAAAATATTCATATGCAAAATAACCATTATCTCTTAATGCAAATTAATCAAAATAATTATATTCACGAATTAAATATTACAAGATATACTGATTTACATATGCTATTGTATGCCCAATACAACTCATCATGAGTCAAATTGAACCTACAGTTCCATATGTCCACAAATGACGTACAAGATATTTTTGCAGGTAACCAGAAAATCCTATCAATAGCTGCACCTGATATTCTGAAAAACTTGCTCAACCGGTTTTGAAGACATAGAGTTATCATCAAAAATTGGAAACTTAATCTTCATAGAAATCCAGTTACTTCCAATTGATAAATGTAGCCAAAAATACCAAAAGATAAAGCATTTTGTGAAGAGATTTAGATGCTCTAAAAGTGTAGTCAATTGATGAACTTTATTAAGAACTTGATTAACTTCTTTCCTTTTTTCCTATGAGCTTCTCTTAAGAAATATTAAATAACAAATTAGTTCTCTCCAATATAAATAGTGAGTAACTTTTTGTATGAGCTGATACGGAAAAAAAATACGTAGGTAGCTGGCTTGACAAAAGAGGTTTGTTTCCTCCATTCTCGATAGCAAATTGAATTAAATGAAGCAAATCTCTTACGCGCCCACTGCTTATACCGACAATTGTGAGCAGTGGTAATGACGTTAATGAGAAATTTCATTCATAAATTTGGAAGTTTTAAGTTACTAATAGAGGTTTTAAAAGTTATGAAAATATTTTAGGAAGAAGAAAAGATTCAATAGCAAACACATGGAAAAGAGAATTATTATTATTATTATTATTATTATTATTATTATTATTATTATTATTATTATTATTATTATTATTATTATTATTTTATTAATCGAATATCTATATATTAAAATGCTAGACTAGGTTTATATGTTTATTTCCAAAGAAAAGTTTATATGTTTGTCTCTAATCCTTTCGACAATGAAATCTCGAAAACCACAAGTGCTAGAAACGTGCCATTTTCACTGGTCGATTCCAAATTTTGTGTAAATTGTCCAGTTCTAATTGAATATTTAGAAAACATGGCCGTTATTTCTTTATTATATTTTTAAGGCTACATTGGAAGTGTTGCAATTTTAAAAAAGTAAAGCCTTATATCCGACAAATTATACATTTCAACACCACATATTTGTATACAGGGGTTGCATATGTCTCAGGCATTTGTTTAATGGCTAAATGATAATTGAAAACGAAGAATAACCATTTCTCCAGTCTAAGATTAATCTTTATGGTTTGGACTGTTTTGCGCAATGAACACAATATATATCTGTGACATTATACTTAATTGTGTATGTAATGTATTTGCTTATTACGTACTGCATGCAAGAAGAAAGAAAACACTGATCATACATGAATTAGAAACTTCAAGAGGAAGTAAGCTCAAATCTTGCGAACAGTGCAAAATATTGAAAAAATAATCGAAAAATTCTCCCTTTTATGATACCCCTTGCCGATTTTTATCAAGACGTCTTTCACTTAGGTCTGTAAAGGGACACGTACATAAGTTATGAGGAATGACAAAGGGATTCATGCTCATATATGAATGATACGCTGTGTAGAGATCGCAGGTTCAGCTAGTAAATATAAAAATTACTCAATGGATTGTAACAAGTCCATTTTTATGTTTATCTGACTATAGGGGTTTTGTTGGCAACTACAATTAAGATTTCTAATACACTATAGAACTAAAGCAGGGATGCAAATAACCACTCGCCCGGGGCGAGTGGTTCATCGATGTGCGCGAGTGTTTAATATCATGTCGAAGGTACGTAAATGATTTCTATTGTGGGATGTGCACTAGCAGCTTTTTTTCTCGGGCTAGTAAAATTTTGTTGCTTATTTGCATCCCTCAACTAAAGGTTTATATATATATATATATATATATATATATATATATATATATATATATATATATATATATATATATATATACAGGGTCGAATCCAGGACTTTCTGAGGGAGTGCAGCAATAACTAACAAAATAAAACTGAAACTCTTCAAAGTGACATGCGACGATATTGTTTATCCCTGACAATGCTGATACAGAGAACAGTTGGGAGGTCGTATTATTTTAAAAAGGGTTGCATGTGATATGCAGAAAAATGTTCTCTCCTACTTGCTTCTGTTTTCTTCTACTATTTGACAAATGTTATATTGTTTTGCTTGGTGAATCCTTTTCCTTCAACATTCAGAAAATTGATTTAAACTATTGCTTTTGCAAAGCTCTGCTTTAAGTCCCAAACGCAAAAATAATGGCAGAAAGTTTCGGAAAGTGTTGTCATTTTCACTCCTGGCTTCTCATTCTAGATACCGGTGCACCCCCTAAATCCGGTTCTGTATATACACTATGTGATCAGAAGTATCCGGACACCTCCAAAGACATACGTTTTTCATATTAGGTGCATTGTGCTGCCACCTACTGCCAGGTACTCATTATCAGTGACCTCAGTAGTCATTAGACATCGTGAGAAAGCAGAATGGGGCGCTCCGCGGAACTCACGGACTTCGAACGTGGTCAGGTAATTAGGTGTCACTTGTGCCAGAAGTCTGTACGCGAGATTTCCACACTCCTAAACATCTCTAGGTCCACTGTGTCTGATGTGATAGTGAAGTGGAAACGTGAAGGGACACGTACAGCACAAAAGCGTACAGGCTGTACACGACAGAGACAGCCACCAGTTGAAGAGGGTCGTAAAGCTTAATAGACAGACATCTATCCAGACCATCACACAGGAATTCCAAACTGCATCAGGATCCACTCCAAGTACTATGACAGTTAGGCGTGAAGTGAGAAAACTTGGATTTCATGGTCGAGCGGCTGCTCATAAGCCACACATCACGCAGGTAAATGCCAAACGACGTCTCGCTTGGTGTAAGGAGCGTAAACATAGGACGATTGAACAGTGGAAAAATGTTGTGTGGAGTTACGAATCACGGTACACAATTTGGCGATCCGATTGCAGGGTGTGGGTATGGCGAATGCCCGTGAACGTCATCTGTCAGCGTGTGTAGTGCCAAGAGTAAAATTTGGAGGTGGTGGTGTTATGGTGTGGTCGTGTTTTTCTTGGAGGGGGCTTGCACCCTTTGTTGTTTTGCGTGGCACTCTCACAGCGCAGGCCTACATTGATGTTTTAAGCACCTTCTTTCTTCCCGTTGTTGAAGAGCAATTCGGGGATGGCGATTGCATCTTTCAACACGATCGAGCACCTGTTCATACTGCACGGCCTGTGGCGGGGTGATCACACGACCACAACATCCCCGTAATGGACTGGCCTGCACAGAGTCCTGACCTGAATCTTATAGAACAACTTTGGGATGTTTTGGAACGCCGACTTCGTGCCAGGCTTCACCGACCTACATCGATGCCTCTCCTCAGTTCAGCACTCCGTGAAGAATGGGCTGCCATTCCCCAAGAAACCTTCCAGCACCTGATTGAAAGTATGCCCGCGAGAGTGGAAGCTGTCATCAAGGTTAAGAGTGGGCCAACACCATATTGAATTCCAGCAGTACCGATGGAGGGCGCCACGAACTTATAAGTCATTTCCAGCCCCGGATACTTTTGATCACATAGTATATATATATATATATATATATATATATATATATATATATATATATATATATATATATATATATATATATATGTGTGTGTGTGTGTGTGTGTGTGTAAACAGTAATTTGGAACAGTAATGCCTCTTAATTTGGAAATGTTAGTGCACTTCAAAGAGTACAAATGCACATATATTTATTTACCTGTCAACTCGGGTTCTACACTTTTCAGTGAATAAACAAATAGCTCAACTTGAAACATTTTATGAAAATCAAGGCCATAGTTGGATTAAATTACGAAAAGGATAATAAAATTTGAAGTACGAAAATATTTATTCAACACTGTTCATCCTGCTCGATTGCTTATATGTTCTTCAAATCAAACAATTTAAAATTTCTTTGTTTTATCGGAGAAGAATACTTACCCTTCCTACCCGTCCCTCAAGATCGAGCAACAAACGGTTCAAAAGGAACAAACTAAACCAGGTTGCAATCTTGTATTTGTTCTCCAGATGTAGGCTCTTGTGACCATATATTCTGGAGATAATGGCAAAATAATAATCAACAGTGCATTTCTTAATGAATAACGCTCTCTACCTGTTTGGTAACATTCTCAACAAACCTCGTAAAAAAAAAAAAAAAGATATTATCCAATCATGTTTGAGTTCTCTTCAACCAGATCAGCAGTTGATGAGGTTACTCACTTCAAGAACACAGATTACGGATTTTTTAAAGTATCATGTTCATTCTCATTTCAATGTTCTTTATACGCAAAACTCACCAGGGAATCTTAGTACCTATTCCATAGATAATCTTCTCCCAACAAGTGTTTGCAAGACCTCGCCTAGGATATGATTTCTGCATAATGATGTGGCGCACCATCTTAAATAAATATTTTAAAATATCTGTCCATCACATCAACTTCACAATCCAACATACAAGGTTTCTCCCCAAAAATAAATAGAATAATGTGTTCCTGCCAACGCGGATGACTGGAGTGAAGCAATTTGTGGCGGGAAAGATGGTGAAGGTCTTAGAAAAGCAGCGCGAGCCATGTCGTTGCCTGCGTGCTGTTACAGTGTGCGGATCACTCCTCGACTTTACGTCACAGCTTCATGATATCACGTTCAACGAAGCAATGATATGATATCAAATTTTGTTAGGCTCGGAAAATCTAGTTCGGTGACCATAATTAAGAATGCTTATGGGGATAAACCAATGTCCCAAGTAATGATTTTGTGCTGGCACAAGATATTCCTGGAGGGCAGTGAAGAATGCCCTGGACATCCATCAACGACATATTGCTATGAAAATATGCAGAAAGTGAGACACATGATCAATTCTGTCTGACGTTTGAGTGTGATACTGTTAGCAGAAGAGTGTAGTATTCCAAAAATTACTGTGTATCACATTCTTACAGCAGACTTAGCTGTGAGAAAGATGTGTTACGCGAGCAGGCCTGCTGACCTTCCGAAAGCCAAGATCCTGTAGGAACATGAGTAGGCTAGGGCGTGTGACAGTTTCGCGTGAACTCTTGGACTGTTGTTAAAGAGACCCACATTTTTTCAGATAACGTGGTTGACGAGACTTGGGTCCTTGAGTACGGCCTCAAATCAAAGAGACAAATAGAGTGGCACCCGTAAGATTTTCCGCTCCCTAAAAACTCAAAGATGAGCAAGTCCGGGATGAAGGCGATCCTCATCGTCTTTTTCAACTCAAAAGGAGTTATTTACGTCATTTACATAGAGTTTGTGCCGCATGGACAGACAGTGAACAATAAGTTTTACGTGGAATTTCTCGAAAAGTAGCGGAAAAGAGCACAACGCGTTAGAAAGTAGATCTGTGTCAACTGGAAAATGCACCACGACAACGCTCCGTTGCACACCGCCTTCTTCGTGATCAAGTACTTAGCCAAGTACAAGATGGTAACGCTCCCCCAGCCGCCCTAGCCCAGATTTGGCCGTCGTCGGACCTTCTGTTCCCAATAATTAGAAAGAGCTTGAAAGGCAACCTTTTTAGAACGCCGGGTAACGTCAAAAAGGCCGTACGAGACGCCTGAACGAAATTTCTGTCGACCCTCTCCAGAAAGAGTACGGAGACCGGTAGAGGAGCTGGCAACGGTCGATGCACAAGGGAGCTGTTTTGAAGAATATTAGTAATTTGTACTTTGAACTGCAATAAATTTCTTTTCCCAGATTTATTCTACTTACTTTTGGGCCAGAATCTCTATTTTGGTTATTTTCCACGTAAACTGTTCATTCAAAGCATTTTCGAATGTCTCCTATTAAACTCGGCTGCCATAACTCTTTTCCCTTCGGCTAAAAGAATAGTTATTTTTATTTGGTAATCTTGCAATAGCGTTATAGCTCCCCAATTGCGCAGCTCACCTTAAATCACAAAACAAATTCGTATTAGTTACCTGTATGGCTGTTTTCGTCGTGCGAGACACATGTTATAACTTAAATTCGGCGTTTCATCTACGATTCCTGGTAATTATATGGTGCAAACAATTTGTAATTACTATTTTATATTGTAATATCCTATGTGGTGTTGTAAACAAACAATTCCACGCATCAGTGTTTACAAACACCACCACGTGGTTTGGCAAGAGGATCTCCCACCAGATGGATCTACAGTCACATGCAGACGACGGCTTCTGGCCTCTCCAACGGAGCAGAAGACGACATCGGAGCAGTAGCGCCACCGCCATCCAAAGGACCCTATAAATTGGATGGACAAAGGCAATTCAATACCAGTTTTCTGGTGACCCTCCTCTAGTCTGCTACGGGACTTTTGGAGTAACCTAACCCCAGGCCTCTAGTCTGCTACGGGACTACGCCTATCCTCTGCCGTGTCGTGACAAAACGCTGTAACTTTGACGGAGCAGTTTTGCGAAAAAGAGCCGTAAAGTTTTCATCCGAAAATGTGATCTGTATCGTGTAGAACCAGTGAATCTTGACTTTGGAAACACGTGATTACATGTAATGTTACGTAAATGCATGTTGTGTGATTAAATTTGGTGAAAATTGATTGGTTGACCATTATTGCCTAGTTACACTGGTTCTACACGATACAGATCACATTTTCGGATGAAGACTTTAAGGCTCATTTTCGCAAAACTTCTTCGCCAAAGTTACAGCGTTTTGTCACGACACGGCAGTTCTATCTCCTGGCTTAGCCTGCTACGGGGCTCTGTCTGGGAATCCTAACCTCAGCTGCTTGGCCACTTAACCCGACTCTGCTTGGTACGGAGCATTGGTTCCTTAATTCCACTCCTCTTAGCCTGCTACGGGGCTCTGTTGGAGATCCTGTCTGTGACCTTACGGTCAAAGAACACCTATAACTAACCTTTGATTCTAAAGAGATTAATTTGTATAGTATTTTGTGAAAATACTTTTATAGTGGAAGCTTTTATAATAAAACTGGTAGTGGGAGTCGATTCCGGACGCTCTTTTTATCAAATGCTCTACCCACAAAACCTATATGAGACAAAGTTTTACAATATATTTTGTAAAGTGTTTTGCGTCTTGTACATGTGTGCAGAAATAATGACAGAAAAGAATGATGACCTCCAGATAGAGAAATAAAAGTTTGTTTGTTATTCATTTGACACCGGTTGTCAAAACACATTCCTGCCTGGTAGTTCTTCTTTCAATGCTGATTCCTTTCAGCAAGCGTTAATATTTCTTTTTGTTTTTTGTGCATGCTGGTCTCTCAGGTCAACTGGAATTTAAATTCTCCTTCAAGGCATAACATAACTCAAATAACAATAACACACTCTATGTAAATACTTTTGAAATTATGTTTGAAAAAGCTTAGCACGTGTCAAACACAAAAGTTGCCTTTGTACCCGCTCTACTTATTCTAGAAAAACTTTTTTAATAAAAAAGTACTAACCGACAACAAAAGCGTGTTAAAAAGCTGACAATAATTTTAAAAGCGCTAAAAGGGATAAAGTAATTTTAAAAAACGCTGAAACGTTACTATTAACAATAAAAATTTTGGAAGTTTGTACAAACTAAGATCAAAATACAAAATTATACTAGTATCAATGTTAACAATACATACTACAAAGTTATAGTATCAGAAGTTCGTTAACACTTTTTTAAAAGTTGCTTTATTTTTGCACTTTTTCGCTACCTAATAGCTAAAGTACGTACCTAAAGGTAGAATACGATAAAAATTGGTCGGATCATGTGTGAACAAATTCGCCAACGCAAATTACATCTATCCGTTACGGAATTATAAGTGAATATAGCTACACTCAATTACAGTATTAACACTGTCCGTATTGAGGAGTTTCATTGTGTAGCTCGGAAGACTATCAGATTGTAATTAAATTTACACCGAGACCACCGCGGAAAGATCTCTTTCATACAAAAGGAATCATCAAAGTCGTTGCGCCTATTCGAATTTCTGCGTAAACATACACATAATGAAGTCCGATAATTATGGTATTAATATTGTATCCGTTGAGGTGTTTCGTAGTCTAGATCCAAAGATTATCATTATATTCTAATGAAATGTACATCGGACCACTGATAAATTATATTCTTTCAAACAAAAAGTGAATCCTCAAAAATCAGTGCGCCTATGTTAAGTTATGCTTGAACATACACACAACATACAGTATATACGTATATAAAGATCGAATTGAGAGCTCCTCCTTTTTTAAAAACTCGGTTAAAAATAAATATTTTAATCTAAATTCCTCAACGAAACAGAATCAGTATTTCAAACCATTGACCTGGAAATATTTTTGCTCTTGCTAACAGAACAAGAAGGGTTTTGCGGTTGACGCAAATGACAAAACAAATCTTCTGTGTAATATCCTATGGATATGCTCCGTCGCTCTGCAAGAAAGTTGATAAATGCAAGTGAATTAGTGAAAAGAAAAAGATCAAATAGAATTTCAATGGTGGCGGGGCCTCGGTGGCTCAGGGTAGAGTGTTCATTTCTGATGCATGGTTTCCTGGGTTCGATCCCAGCTCGCGTCAAGTGAATTTGGTGGTGGACAAACACCGTGTGCGTGGGTTTTCTCGGAGTCCTCCCGTTTCCTCTCACTTTCTTCATTACACTATTTCATTCATTTCTCATCATCACCGTCTCCTTTAGCCTAGCCGGCATAATCGTGGGACGTAAAACTAAATGATTTCATTTCATTTACTTTACTTTCATTGGTAAGATGCTGCTCAGTTTCCAGTTTATGCAGTATTTTCTAGAATATACCTAGATATTGTTCATATGGTATAAGTTTTAGTGAATCACCATGCATCTTGTCTATATTTGGAATATTATATCAAGTTACATTAGATAAAACCTTTAGTAGTTATTTTCGGAATACCTGGCTTAATATCCTTATTATCTGCAGGTAGAATTTAAGTTCCTACTTTGTTTTAGCAAAACACGCAAACGTTTCAAAATCTGCTAGATCATGGATACCGTATATTTCTGAATTTAAGACGACTTTGAATCCAAAAGAATCCCCTTCGTTTACACACACACACATGTATATATATACACAGAGCGTTCGAAAAGTCTCTATACACCTGAATTGTGGCAAGTCAAAGTCGCATTCAAAGTCACATGAAATAAAATTTTATGCGAAGGTTTGCAACACTGCTATATTATCGCCTTGCGTGAAGTTTGACGTTGAAGTGATTGTTGCATCTAGTTAGCGGTCTCTGAAACAATGGTGTTAACTTTGGAAGAACGAATATTCCTGGTTGAACATGTGTTCCGTGAACAAAGTGAGTACAAACAGACAGTCAAAGATAAGTTTGCAGCTAGGTTTCCGGATACACCTGTTCCGAATCGTCACACTGTAAGGGCACTGATCGATAAATTTAGAGACATTTGAACGGTAATGGACTATGATCGAAGTGGTAGACCGTCAGTGCTCGATGAAGAAAAAATGCTATACATATCGGATGCAATGCAACGTAGCCCCCATAAACCACTTCGAAAACTTGCCCAGGAAGAAGCAATAAGTGTTGGTACAGCACAAAAGGTGGTTCGTAAAAAACTGCATTTTATCCCGTATAAGGTGAGAGCGGTGTAACAGTTACTTCCTCCCGACAGTGTAAAACGAGGCAGTATTGTGAATGGTTTACACGGTTTGTTATGAACAAGTCTGACGATGTTTTGGATAATGTTTTTTTTATTTATGAGGCCTGGTTCCATTTATCAGGTTACGTCAATACCCAGAACTCACGTTTGTGGTGTGCAGAAAACTTACATGTCATACATGAAGTTCCTCTGCATGGCCAGAAGGTAGGGGTGTGGATTGCAATATCCAGAAGAAGAATAGTCGGCTTCATATTTTTCAGACAAACAATAGATTCAACTCGTTATTGTGAAATTATTCACCAGTTCATGGGAGAACTAACGGAAGACGAAATTCGTAATACTTGGATACAACAAGATGGCGCTACAGTTCATACAGCTCGCCAATCCATGAGATTACTGCAAGAGGTTTTTGGAGATCGAATAATTTCAAAGGGATTGTGGCCACCCCGGTCTCCTGATTTGTCTCCTCCGGATTTTACTTCTGGGGTTATGCAAAGAATTCTGTTTATAAAGGGAACCCCCACACGCTAGAAGAACTCGAAACAGCTATTCGAGATTTTGCTCATAGCATTCCACATGAACAACTTGTGAGAGTATTTGAGAACAAGAAGAAACGTGTGCAAGCATGTTTGGAGGCTCATGGGGGACATTTCCAACATTTGCTGTGAAAATGTGTTGTGTGTATGCTACGCCCTGTACATAGTGCTTTTATGCCATAAAATATAATAAATTTTGAGTAAAATATTTTTCTCGTTGCTTTGCATATGAAACAATTTAGGTGTATAGAGACTTTTTAAACGCTCTGTATATATATTTTGTCTGTTCCATAATTCCTGCAATTTTCTACAGCGCTGGAAGAAGATGAAGTTTTCACAATATTAAATGAAATTTTGCATTCTTATTGACAAATATCTGAATTTTTCAAATTTCAAAAGTAAATGGGAGGAAATCACTGTTTAGCCCGTCTTTTGGGGGCGTAAACACAAAAGTTCATTTTACTTATGGGATAATTAATGTTAAATTTTGGAAGTATTTTCTCCAATAATTATTGCTAAAGATTTTGGAGCAAATCAGTATTATTTCTTACCAAATGCAATAACATTCATCCACAATGCTAATGCAGTCGTCTCAAACATTATTTTGGGTAAGGCTCTTCCTTTGGGCGTCAAGGGGATGGAGTGTTACCAAAATGCAAAATTTTATTCTTGAAATGGCAGTGATCGTCAGATTAATGACAAATGTCACATAAGTAATATTGCGATCCTCCTTTCATGCGCCAGTGACTGATATGGGCTACAGCCCCTGCTAAAATCACATCAAAAATTCACCATAAATATTCTTAGGAAGCACATACCGGAATAAGCTACTTTTTGGATTTATTATTGTGCAATTTGGTGTCATTGTAGTAAAAGTGTATGGGTTTTGAAATCTGGAATGTTAGTTTCTTAACGCAGCGTCTTAGAGGCACAGGGGGCGTAGCATAAGGATTTGGGTCTTGATAAAAATTCCAAATTTTATTCTGGAAATGCCATTGAGCATCAGAATAATCATAAATGTCTCAGAGTTAATATTTCAATGCTCCTTATGTGCCAATGATCGATGTGGGGCTACAGCCCCTTTCTAAAAATCACAAAAAAATCACCATGTATACCTTTAGCAGGGAAATAGCAGAAGAAGCTTTTTTTATTTGTCAATTAGTGTAAAATGTGGCGTTGTTGCAGTAAAAAAGAATGAGTTTTTCAAATCTCTAATGCTATTTTCATAACAGGGTGGGGCGGAGGGTAATTTGATGATTTTGAAGGGCACAAGTGGCTGAGCGAAAAAATTCTAAATTTTATTTTGGGAGTGCAAATGAGCAAAAAAATAAGCACAAGACGTACATAATTAATACTACCATGCTCTTTCCCTGTACTAATAACTGGTATGGGGCTACAGCCCCCTTTGAAAAAAATCAAAAGAAGTTCATGATGAATGTCCTTACGCAAGGATCTATTGGCAGAAGCTAAATATTTTTTCATAATTAATGTGAAATTAGGCATTATTGTCGAAAAATGTTTGTTTAGAAAAAAGGTAAAGCGACAATAGGATAATACTCATGTGTGGTCCCCTTTTAGGGGCGTGAACTCAAAACTTCATTGGTCTAATTGGATTTTCAATGTACAATGTGGGAAGCAATTTTCATTAATTATTTATAAGAATTTCGCTGTAAATCAACAGTTTTAGTTAGCAAATACAATAACATTCCTCTTCTTGTTGCTCGTAGTGCACATATGATGGTACATGTGTCTCTAATTTTATTATGGCCACTCCTCTTTATTGGGAAATAAAGGTGGCAAGAAAAATTCAAACTGTTCTTTATTGGTCGTGAGTGTCAATAATCAGAAATATCACGAAAGTAATGTTCAGAAGCTACTTCTATGTGCAGTAGCCATTTTCGGGCTTCAGTTCCCAGTCACTTAAAAACTACACCACCTTCTCTTATATTCTTCCGTTCTTCTTTAGGCCCATTCAGAATAAAGGCTAAGAGACATGTGGTTAAGAAGCATTGGAACACTCAACTTCCATGTCCGAATCATACGTTGGCGTCCCGCTGTAAATTGATTACAAGCAATGCCAACCATCCATTGTTTCGTAAAACACTTTCTAATTCCTGAGTTAACTTCTTGTTCATCACACTGACAAATGTCAGACCTTTACTTATCGAGCGGTTAGCGTACGCGCCTTTGGCGTGGGAGGCCCGGGTTCGATTCTCGGCGGGAGCTCATGTGGTTCGGATTCCACGTTAATCAGTAGGTCCATGTCTCATATAGCCTCGCTGCTGAACGGGACGTTAAACTCACCTCAACCTTTTCTTATCGCAACACACCAACAATTTACGACTTACTGTTCATAGTTCAATAGGAGTTCGTATCTGTAATCAACACTTGGGCTAGATCGACTTCGTAAATGCACATTACATACCACGTAAATCTAGGGGATAGACTGGCTTAATCGTTTGTGAATTGCTTGTCAATTCCACTACATTTTAATCAAATTTAGATCACTTAAATTTAGATCAAATGATGAATTATGGTTCACACAAGATTGAACACCTGGGATGTTTTTTATCATTTCACTTTGATTCTGCGACTTAGGGGAGTCCGATATATATATATATATATATATATATATATATATATATATATATATATATATATATATATATATATATATATATAAATGATCGAAAATGACCAATATTGGTTCGGAATCCATAGTTTTCGGTCGCTGAGATGAGTAGTATCACTTCCGATGCTATTTACATCCAAATTCAGCCCCACAACTTGGCGAAGGGGAAGTTGTATAAAAATGATCGAAAATAACCTTTATTAGTGCCGAATCCATAAGTTTTGGGGTCGCTGAGACAAATACTGACTCTTCCGATGCCGTTTAAATCCAAACTCAGCCCCGCAACTTGAAGGAAAGGGAGATGCATAAAAATTATCTAAAATGACCAATTTAGTGTCGAATCCATAGTTTTCGGGTTCACTGAGACGAATGGTGTCACTTCCGATGCTACTTAAATCCAAATACAGCCCGCAACTTGGGAAAGATAGAGCTGTATAAAAATAATTGAAAATGACTGATATTAGTTCGGAATCCGTAGTTTTCGGTCGCTGAGACGAGTTGTGTCACTCCCAATGCCATTTAAATCCAAATTCACCCCGCAACTTGGGGAAGGGGAGGTGTATAAAAATGATCGAAAATGACCGATATTAGTGTCAAATATATATTTTTTGTTTTCGTTGAGACGAACTGTGACACTTCCGATGCCGTTTAAATCCAAATTCACCCCTTATGTTCAAAATGAAACGTATTCTCCCGCACACAACACAGAATATTGCAAGACTTATAACTCAACCACGTAATAATAATAAATATAATTTTAATCCTCTTAGGGATAGATATCAAAAATACATTCTTATCTTTTGCATTCGTGACAAAAGGAATTTTCTATCCAAATTGCATGTAGGCCTATCTAGCTGTAGTAATATATCTTGAGGTGTTTGTTTCTAGAATGTATCGTCCCTTTTTATCATCGAGGTTATGTGAGATGTGGACCTCTGAATCGGCAAAATGCGTACACTGTAAAAAATGAGATGTTGAAACAACACAAAATGACTACCATTTTAGCGTGTTACTTGTGTGTTAATTCAGCACAAGCACATCGCCTTCCGAGTATATCAGGAATAACTCGTGACTACCTGAGAGAATTTGCATTGGCGTTTAATACGAGTCAAGCTTTGCGAATTATATTTGGCACTTATCCCAAGTAACGAATAATTGTCTATATTTTCTGTAATAGGACACAATGACATTGTTGTAAACCTGTATATCGTCTGACAGCAGTTATGTAGGCCACAGTTCTGCCATATTCTGTTCATACATGCTAAGACACAAGAATAACAGGTAAAGAAAATAGATGGAAGCATTGCAATCTGTGTAATGATTGTCAGATGATTCACAGGTTAACAGCAATATTACTGTTACCGATTATAGAAAGCATAGAATGTTATTAGTTACTTGCCGCAAATGCGGAATATATTTCGCAAAGCTTTGTTCATACCAAACAATAAAAAACAATGCAAATACTCACAGCTAGTAACGAGGTATTCCTGATATGCTCTGAAGGTGATGTGCTTGGTGTTGAATTGACACACAAGTAACACGCTAAAGTGGTAGTCATTTTGTGTTGTTTCAACACCTCATTTTTTGGTATGTACAAAAGTTCTTCTACCAGGAATCGGGATCCGGAACCCCTTGTACCAAAGGGACGTGCTAGCTCTTTTCTTTAATAAATAAATAAATAAAAAAAAAAAAACGGGACATTTGCCTCTAAGTCTTTTACTTATTCTTAAACACTGTTCTACTTAATCCAATACAACAGGACATAAACACAGAAACTTTAAGAATAGTAAGAAAATGCTCATGATCTTCAGAGGGACTCGAACCTTAAATTGGTTTCGCTTAACGCCTCAAATTGTTCCATTACATCAACGTGGTGCTACTAGAGCATGAGAACGCCCTTCTTTCATATAATAGTATAAATATAGACATTTCCTAACATTTCATTGTTGGTTCACGTCAGTTATTTCATTTTTCTTTTTTTTTTTACTCCATATCTCAAAGGCCTTCAGGCGGTCATTTAATTTTCCACAATTTCATAATATTGTATATGCAGTTTATTTTCCCAACGGCCAAAACATAAATAGAATGATGAAAGAATATAAAAGGAATATTTTTAGCACATGATTAGTGGAAGTTATCAAATGCTGAGAAACAACAAGTCAAGACGCTACTATTCAAAGTCAACATTTGCTTTCAAAAGAAATGAATTCCTGCACAGAATCTTCCGGAGATAAATAACAAAGAATTAAAGAAATATTAATTACAGTAAAAGCACAGAAGTAATTATCACTAAAAGAACCTGACGTGTTATGTACTTAGGAAATGTGGATTTTACAGCATTGTTAATGTCATGTCTACTTGATATAACCGTAACTTCCTGCACAACGTTTAGGGGTCAATGCGCAATCTGTTAGATGTCGTAAAAGAAGTGTAAGGATGAAAAAATATGGCTTAATTTCCTCTTCGCCAGTATTAGCATCTCTATTACATTTACGAGCTCAACCGAGTTCATTATATATTTACATCTTTTAGCTTTCAAAACCTTCTTGGAAATATACACTTCCTAAAAAAGCATTGCTTCGATTTTATCCCTTTTAACTTAATGTTCGGTAATCTTCAGTAATTGCGAGCTGAGTTCTTGGTATTTACTTTTTTTTTTTTTTTTTTTGTTCTTCTTTCCAGGATGCACTAACTGCTTGATGACTAATCATCAATCTTTCCGCCTAGATTCCACCATTTTATTCCCTTTTTTGAAAAGCCTTCTTTCCATTTAAATCAATACTTAAAATTTCGCCAACAATATAACGTTTCTTTCTTCGTAGTTTAGGGCTGTTTATTCTTGGACACTCACTTACATATCAAAATAAATACAGGTTAAATAAATAGACTAGAGAGGGTGAACAACTAAACTATGGTTTATTCCAAATAAGCTGATAGCAGATTAAAATATGTTTGATTGTGATTGTGAAAAATGTTGATGTACTTCTAAAGGTCGATAACGAGAGCAGATTTTCTGGTTCACACTCTTTTCATCAAGAATACCTTATTGATACAATAGACACTTGGGGCCACAGAGGCTGCTAGTGTGGGACACGAAGGCGAGCGCTCCTCCCTGGTGGCATTGTCTTTCCCCACAATTCAAGTGATATAACACTATTACTTTCTCTATAGAAAAAGTAACTGTCGCCAAGAAAAATTGTCTCTGCAATTTCGCTTGACCCCAAGAAATTAAAGCCAGTGTCTTCACTACTGGCGAAACATAACTGAAACCAAAATACTATGAATCAATTTACACATAATTTGCAATAGGTAGTACCAATAAATTCTTACCGCATCATCAATACCTATCTCTTCAAGAAATTTTTAACGCATTAGGAACAGTATCTGTGGGCAGTGATTCTAAAGCAACTTTCTCCCAACTTCTATGAGGATGCACTTGCAAACGAAGAATACCTTTGTGATGTTGATCTTGATTCAATTTTGTCCGGAGTTTTCTCCGGGGTTGCTGATGTAGAGAAGGAAGCATCATGTTCTGATATAAAGGGTTGAAAAAGAGCTACAAAAATCGCTCCACACACCGGAAACAAGTAAGTGGTAGTAGTTATCCTAGTGATTTGGAGACGAATACACAAAGAAAGCTGAAGGGAGGTTTGAAAAGATGAATGAAAACATGTTCTTTCACTGTATAAAGTATTTTGTTTGATTATAACCAAAGAAATGATTGAACATATTACCAAAAAGAAATATATTTATACGCTTGGAGGAAAACTATTTGTGAATTTTGTGTTTCCCTTGGGCTTAGAGGTGTTGTCCGTCATTTATGAATACAATACATTTAAAAGAGAGCATCAGAGTTGCTGTTCCTGCATGAAAACTTTCAAATGTACTGTGTGTCGCGTTGCATGACAATACTTAAAAAAAAACGTACAATGTTCAAGTCTCGGCTTCTTTCTTAATATATTCAACAGAGAAACTTTCTCAGATGCGGCTTCTTAAATTTTCATGAATAGGTAGTCATCATTCACCAAAGTGTTTATTCATGACAAGTCGATTCGTTTTGGTTTCAAAATTTAGGCATTTTGCAGTTCATCAGGACATGCTTACATCTTCGAACAATACAAAAGTGAAAAGTGTCTGGAAATGTACTTTTGCTGGAAAGTTATTGTTTTGTAAATTTCCACATATCGTAAAAAGATTTTTACTTAATAAGATGATAATAAAATATGTAATAATTTCTACCCAGAAGACACACACACGTATCTATCTATCTATCTATCTATCTATCTATCTATCTATAGCTTCAACCGGTCGCTTCGTCCCCGAGTAGTAGATAAAAAAGAAATATATTTTCGTCAACTTTTCTCATATCCTAGCTTAACAAATTGTTATCCTTGATGTCAAAGAAAATGTTTCTGTAACATGTATGGAAAACCGTGAGTTTGTTCGTGAAATGTACCTCAATCTTCCATTGACCTTTTTTCCGCAAAATACTAATTAATTAGTTAATTAATTTGAATGTTTTGTTGCGGAAACTTCATTTTACGGTGTTATTATTGTACTAAGAATTATCTACTATAGTATCGATTCACAAATAAAAAAGTTGACTTTTTTTCAGAAGTGAAGTCTATGTTGGTTTGTATATCTTACATGGGCTTCTCGCACTAAGTCAAAAATGATAAAAATCAACTTTAAAAATTTACTGCGGGCAAACTATTTGTTATTTTTTAACCGGATTTGAAGAATATGCTAGGGTTTTACACAAAGAATCTTAGAAAAAAATTGCGCTCCATTCCGTTAATAATAACGTAAGATAATTTAAAATATATATATATACTTTTCAAAAAATCAAGGTCGCTGAGTCCCCTAAAATGAGAAAAAAGCTTATATTTTTAAAACTGTTGTATTTAGTGCATCTAGGTTTGAATATGTTGGCTATCTGAACTTACTTTTAATATCACTAAAGTTTGTTTTATTATCTACATCGAAAATTAATTAACTAAAAATGATGTTTTCTTATTTTTGAAACCGGTCGCCTCTCGACTTTGAAGTGTTTCCAATTGCTGGGCATTACCCCACATGTTCTCAACCAATCAAATAATTCTATTTGGTTGTGCGACGAAAGAGCGTTTAACAACTTCTAAATTTCTATATGGCAATTTTGAAATTGTGTTTAAAAATAGTAACTACTCTCAGAGCTACCAACATTTTAAGAATTTATTCTTGTGACACTAGCGAATGAAAATTCTTGGCGGGATACTGATTTTGCATAAGGAGAGACGATACAGTTCAAGGTCATAGAAGTAGAGTGCGCAATTGTGCAAAGACAATAAAGAAGCGAAGCGGGAATCGAATCTTACGGTAGCTCCATGCAGGGGAGGGGTTGTCTAGCATACATAGTGTTCGCGTGCGAGAGAGAGAGAGAGAGAGGAAGGGAGTGAGTGAGTGTGTGTGTGTGAGAGAGAGAAAGAGAACCATGTTGTCAGTGAAATGAATCAATTCAACCCTTCGCGCTTCATTGAGTTCAAAATAGTTTTCTTTGTAAACACCTTTCTTGGAAGTTGTTTCAATGTGTTGATTATTTTTCATTAAAAGCGCATTTTTAAAGGATAATATAAGCATTTGTTACTAAAGGTATATTTCTCTTTATCTTCTGCTCTGAAACATACACACCAGTATAGCCAGCAATTTTTTTCCTATGGAAGCAGGACTTCTTTTAGAAGAGGTGAACATTTTACACTAAAAGCAAACCAAGTTTGTTTCATATTTATTATTTATTCTCTACTTTATTGAAATATGGATCCTGAGACTATGTAAAAAAAAAAAAAAAAAAAAATAGACTATAGATATGCAAGTTTATAAGGAAACAAAAATTGTTCATCGTAGTCCACTTATTTGACTTGCATTAACAAAGATATTAAAAACGAGGAAATATTAGAGGAAAATTCAGTAATAAATTCGCTACTGAGTGCATTCAGTTAGTCAAATAAGAGTAACAAATTGGGAGCAGTAGTGGCTCCTGAGGGAAGTTACATCAGTAAATATTTAAATTGTATTATTACAAGTCTTGTAACTAAAATTTTACAAACGCAAAAACACATATTAACTTCAAATCTGTATTTCTTTCCAACAATACCAATGAAATTATAATATCAAAAATTGCACTTTTGGGCCATTCCATTGTCACGGGCAGGACATTTACACTACATTTTTGATGCTTTAAAGTTGTATATTTCTAAAAATACAACATAAATTCTGCTACTTGTATGATACATGAGCAGTACAGACTTAGGAGTATATGCAGCTGATGTTTTCAGTATTTTTTTCTGTTTAGAGTAGAAAATATTAATTCCTAAACGTCTGTCACGGGCGGGGACAAAAAAGAGAAGTGACTTTCGACACACAAGTGAATGTTACAAAACTCTGTGGATTCTTAGCTCAAAATGTTTTTATTTAAACGGAAATGTATAAATGATTAAATTTTTTACCAAACTTCACTTAAAAGAAATTTGCCGAATATTTATATTAATAAAAAAAAATCAACTTTACTGTGTCACGGGCGGGACACATGGTTGTCACGGGCAGGACACCGTGTGAATCAACACACAAAATCTCAATAAGAATGATTTGAAAACTGAAATAAAATCGAATATGAGTCAATTTCTGCTGTTCTGTTATATCATTGTACACAAATAATTCTATTTACTTTACTTCGGGCTCAGTTTTATCACATAAAATAAAAAATATATAATACACTTATTTCTAACCACCTACACTTCAGGAAATGGTTTTATTTGCCCATTTACACCCACCTTGTAGGGAACTTAGTACAAAACACTGTCTAACAGTAGAATAGGTGCTGGTATCCAGTGCCCGTGCCGTGGAAAATCAGCGCCCGGGGCGAGACTATACGACGGCGCCCCCGTAAATATGAGTGAGGTCGACAGACCAGCCGCAAAGCGTCACATGGTTGGCGCCATGCGTAAGAAAATTTTCAAAAATAAACCCTGCTTTTCCTTGATTTTGAGCACTATTTAATACTTTTTCCTTCCATTTTTATATATCTTTTATTTTTTCCTTCTGAATTTTGCGCCCCCATACTTTGACGCCCGAGGCCGTCGCCCTGCTCGCTCCTTCCCCCCAACGCCACGGCACTGCTGGTATTACAGGTATTATTTGATTGAAATGCATGTAAGACACATCTTCAACAGTCTTGAAAATTTTACCGCGCTTACGGTCTTCATACGAATTTCCTTGACTTCTTCGTCCTCTTCCACTGGGCTATGTGCGATAGTTGCATGTCTATGCTTTCTTTTTTTGTCCACTAGAGAAAAATTTCATCAACAAAAATGTTCCTTGTGTTATATCTTCAACAGCTGGCCTAACACAAGCCTTGTTAACATGCAAACCTAAGTCGTCGCTCAGGATAGCTTCATGGCTTTCGGAATCATAATTTTCAGAATCTGATTAAAAGTCTGTTAGGAATTTAAAGATTTTACACGGATGAAGCTCTGATTTAAAAGTTCGACGAACTACTCAATTTTCGTTGTCAAATTGCAGGAAAAAAAGAGTGTTTTGATTGGAGACATTCAATTGAAAAGAGCATTTTCCCGCCTTTTATTCAAAGCGTCTTTTTTTTTAATTTCTGCTGATGATAGTAGTAAAACAGTATATTTTGAAACGAAGAGCTTAAAGCTGCTACGAAATCAGGAGCACATTCTACAATTACTTTCTTTTGTTTCACAAAGTTCCATCCTTCTTGTACGTACTCGAATCCCATCCACTTCTCCCTTGAAATGAACAAAAAGTTGACGCTAATGATAATATTTATATGACACTTATTTTACGTTAAAACATCATACTGACAGTAATAGATAATCCTCTATTTAAGTAAATAATGTTCATGATTAGAAAACGTTATTTTAGTACACACGGAATCATTTTCTATCATGAAAAACCAATGTACACAAACTTTCTCACCAACGACATGCCCACTGTCACGGGCAGGACAAGTTTTCAAATTGAAATAAATCGAAATATATTATTAGCATTAGTCCAAAATTTGGTAAATGTGAATTGCTCATGCAAATTGTTACTTCTACTAAGTACAAACCACATTCTCAAATTTAGTAGTTCAGTACAATAACTTTTGGTAGTTTTCTGTCACGGGCAAGACATTCAAGTTGACGTTTATATCTTTAATGATATTATAAAAAATTTTAATCCTGTAAACACTTTTTCAACTGCAGCTTGTAGCAAAGAGAAGCATCTTGAATAGCTCGAAGTTACTTCAGCCAAACATGCACAAATTACCGTAAAATGTTGCAGATAACAAGAATAAAAAATTTCCTCGCAGCTGACAAGTTACAAATTCACAACTTAGATTTAAAATTTTACGTGAATTCTAAGTATAAATAAGTTTCTCTTTGTGGAAAAGTAAATTTCGTTCTATTTACTTCATATATATGTAAAAATGCATTGGTTTTGACAGTTTTCGAAAATTTGGGTTCAGGCTCACTTTCGCGTGGAATGGCCCTTTTACTAATTAAAGTATCTACATTAGCACATTTCACTTTTGCTTTACTGAGATATCTATTTAATACCAACTATTCAAACCAAATAGTTACTTCTTAAACACTGTTTTGTCTATATATAGACCTATAAAATTGAAAGTGACAATTTTCGTAACTTAATAACTTTTGAACCACCCGACCAATCTCAATTAATTTTCATCATAAATAATGTTGAGCCTGGGATCTTTTCACTTTGAAGGATATATATAACTCTCTTAGGAAACAAACTATACAAGGTAGACAAAACCAAAATATTTATTGGATACCGCAAGTGACATGTACAGACCTACACAGCATCCTAATACAATGTAATGTGACGAAATTAGGCTAGGTAGCACTGCGAATATCTTGGAGACGAATTAGCCAAGATAGATGGTTCTCAAAAACTGTTGGGAAGATCTTAATCGAGCAATGGACCAACAATTTATTATTGATAATGGTACGTATGCGTTTCATATATAAATTACCCTCACCACGACACTCATATGATCCCAGTTCTCATTCTTGATACGTGAGCTTTTGAGATTAAGAAATAAACAGTTATACCTTGTTTTGAGAGATCATATGTTTAACCCTATAGATGTAAGAATTTCTAGAAGCAAAGATGCTTAAACTAAAATTTTCTATTCCTGGATATAATTGGGTGAAAATTACTTCATGTTTGGTTCTAACAAACGGTTCTGCGAACTCGAAATATTTTAACAACCGGTTCTGGCGAACCGGCTGAATAGCACCACTGGATATATATATATATATATATATATATATATATATATATATATATATATATATATATATATATATATATATATATATATGATCGTAAATTACCGACATTAATGTCCAATCCATAGTTTTCGTGGTAACGGAGACGCATAGTGACACTTGCGATGCCATTTAAATCCAAAAGCATCCCCCATTAGTACTCCTAAGGGAGACGGTAACATGTAAAAATAATTGAAATTGACAGATATTAGTGTCGAATTCCTAGCTTTTGGGATCCCTAAGTTGATTGGTGACAGTTTTATTGCCCTTTATATCCGAATTGAAACGTTGAGTTGATTTTGAATTTTACGTCCCGTTCAGCAGCGTGGTTATATGAGACATGGACCTACTGATTGACGTGGAATCCGAACCTCATGAGCTCCCACCGGGAATCGAACCTGGGTCTCCCACGCCAAGGGCGCATACGCTTAGCCACGAAGGAGGTCCGAATTGAAACGCATTCTCCCTCTGCAAAGTACGGGTATTCTGCTAGTCATAACATAAAAAAAGAAGAAAAAGATTCTTGAAACTAAATTTTATACAGATTAGCAACTACCCTTTTGGAAAACAATATAAAATAATCAACCTTCTTTTTACCTTTCTGCCTTCTTTTGTTCGATAATTTCCACCTTCAACAATAAGCTAAGAGAAGAAAGCTTTGTACGGCTTCAAACATGGAACAACACTCCAACATGGAAAGTAGCAACACTATCTTTATTAAAAAGAAAAAAAAAAAGTCAGGGCTACCATTTAGAAGAAGCTCAACAGACTTATCTAATCGTAAGCGCAACACTGCCCATATGCTGTATATAAGGCAGGCCGCGATGGCTCAGCTGCAAAGCGCTCATCTCTGGTGCGAAGGGCCTATGGTTCGACCTAAGTTTTACCAAATAGAATTTGTGGTGGATAAACGCTTTGTGCGTGGGTTCTCCCGTTTTCTTCTACGTTCTTCACTCCACTTCGTTCATGATCATTGTCACTGCCGTCATAGCCTTGAAGCAAATCATGAAACTCTAAAGTATAGAAGAGGGGAAAAAATGCTATTGGACTGCCTGTGATCTCAGCTGGTTGAGAAAGGAGCTTTTCTGTTATGACACTCACAAAACTTGAATAAGAACTATGTTAAATGGTACATTTTCGAAATTGATTCTGCTTAACACTTAGTCACATTGTAAAGCACAATTGAGACCCCAATGGGTATTTGCAGAAAGGGGAGGGGCTAGTGGAAACGTCGCCTCGGGCGCTGATTGCAAGAGGCGTCTAACGAGCAAGAAGGAGAAAGTGTTGGAAATGAGTAAACATTCCCTAAACAGTATTAGCGCTAGTGCTCTCAAACGGGTCGGGTCGGGTCAGGTCAACTCGGGTCGGGTTATCGGGTCGGGTCAGTCGGGTCAGCTCGGGTCGGGTTGTCGGGTCAGGCTAATCGGGTCGGGTTGTCGGGTCGGGTCAGTCGGGTCAGCTCGGGTCGGGTTGTCGGGTCGGGTTGTCGGGTCGGGTCAATCGGGTCAACTCGGGTCGGGTTGTCGGGTCGGGTTATTCGGGTCGGGTTGTCGGATCGGGTCAATCCGGTCAGCTCGGGTCGGGTTGTCGGGTCGGGTCAATCGGGTCAGCTCGGGTCGGGTTGTCGGGTCGGGTCAATCGGGTCAGCTCGGGTCGGGTTATCGGGTCGGGTCACTCGGGTCGGGTTATCGGGTCGGGTTGTCGGGTCGGGTCAGTCGGGTTATCGGGTCGGGTTATCGGGTCGGGTTATCGGGTCGGGTCAGTCGGGTCAGTTCACTTTGGTCAACTGTGTTTAGGTTGAGTTTAAACTCGGCTGGAGTCGAAAGCTGCTGTTTTTCACTAGCTGCCTAATTAAAAATAGCAATTTTCAATTGATTTTATAGAAATCATAAATCTATTTTGAACACTTGCAGCTAGTGTTTTTATGATAAATGCTTATTTTTCTACTTGTGTGTACTTTAATTTTTAAATGTGGAAGATTGATTTTACCAATCGACTGTAATATTAATATTTACGCCAATATGGAGTCTGGATTTATAACAAAACTAGAAGTTGTTTAAGCAACGCCAAAAGAGAGATTGGATATGGACGACCAAGCCCAAGCAGGGCCGCGGTGGCTCAGTGGTAGAGAATTCATCTCTGGTGCATGGTGTCCAGTAGCGTAGCTAGTTTTTTTCAGGGGGGGGGGGGCAATGAAGGGCCCAAGAGGATTTTGAGGGGGACATCTCCAATATATATATATATATATATATATATATATATATATATATATATATATATATATATATGTGTGTGTGTGTGTGTGTGTGTGTGTGTGTGTGTATTCAAGGTGAATGTTTCCATCTTTATTGTTCATGATTTTACTCTTTGGAAAACAGTGAAAATATAAGAATTTAGTACCTCAAACAACTAGGATTCATTAATGCAATTGATTTCTAATATAAGTAAATAGTTATTTAATCATGGCGTTTAAAATATGTGTAGCTGGTTGACTTAAGTGGAAGCAAACACACTTTTACAGGTAAAGAAAATAACTTATAGGTTCATGCCTCTACTTGAAGAGGATTTTTCTATTCGTGTGGGCAGCAGCAAACATATCCACAACTTGTTAAAGATCTAACGATTTAGCAATTTTCTTCTCAATATAAAGTAACACTAAGTTTTTCAACCTATCATGAATCATTGACTTGCGTATACAAGTCTTTAATCTTTTCAAAGAAGAGAATGACCTTTCACATGTAGCACTAGAAACTGATATAATCACAGAGATGATACCTAGCTTGTAGGTTTCTAGGAATGCGTTTTTGTAGACACAAAGAAGATCAACGAAATTCGTTAAGGAATCAGCTTTCGTTTTCTTCTCGTCTTCATACAACTTAATTGTTAGAGCAACCCACATTATGCTTTATTTCTTGTTTAATTATGCTTTTTTAAAATTATGCTTTATTGTTAATTTCAATGATTATTTTACATTAATCGTATATAATGTATAATTATTATACATCAAATATTCTAAATATCTTGATCTATTTATTGATATTTTTTTGTAACTAGTTTCTCTCATATTTAATGAACTTTCTACTTAATTCATTGTAAAGAGATGTGCTTTGCTCGAATAAATTTTTTCTATCATTTGTGTGCGCCTTACAGGTACATAAATACAGAAAGGGAAAGTAAAAGATGCCACCAAAAAGTACAGAAAGTGCTTATCGTACAATCTTTAAACATTCTTCATGTAGTATTATATATCAGAATCATAACCAATCTCATTGACAAAGTGTAGTCTACTTTCCATGAATTTGCTATGTGGCAGATTAATCCTCAAGCTTTCTTCTTTGAGCGTCTGGGTATGCACGCATATTTCTGTTTTTTAATTTAGCCCCTTTTGAGGTAAATTTTAGTTATACTTCTTTCTTATGATTTTTAATAATTGTGCCTAGCGAACAATAGTAGATTTGGTCGACTTGTTTTCTTCTCATTGGATCAACTTCGATTGGAAACAAAAGAAAGGTAAAACCAGTTACGAAACTTGTTTGTATTTGTCCAGGTTTGAAGTTTTCAGTTTCATATTTTGTTTTATTTAAAACTTCTTTTTTCTGAAACATTATTCTCTGCTTCCAATATTCAGAGGATGTGTTTATAACAGCTTAGTTTGCAACTACCAGGGCTTAATTTTTTGAAGGAGATAAAAAGAGTTGTGTTTTCCCTTCCTGCAAATGATAATAATAAAATTATGGAATCAAATTGATTCCCAATAAAATGTATTGTCAGAGTGCTGATCTTTAGTTAGTAATTGGTTTATACTAGTGCTCCTTTACTTATTTTGTTTCAAAGTACTGACGTGACGTCTACCATATTGACTAGGAACTGCTGAAAAATTCGTAACAGAAGGAGGAGTGCACATGGATTGGTGAAGTTTTACTTCTTCTTCTCTTCCCCCGAGAGTCAATATACTACCTTGTACAGTGCTCCAGCTTTTGCAGAAAAGTTAAAAAAATCTAGATTTCCTCGCACGACTGTTCGTAGCACAACCCCTATCAGATCTAAAATGGCGTCTTTCAAGTGTTATTTACGTTTGGGAAATAAGTAAAACGTAATAGTTAGACGGAGCTAAATCTGCGGAATAAGAATGATGATCTAGACATTGAAATCCTAGATTATGCAATGTCAGTTATGTTCGCAGGGGCTTGATGGACAGGTGTATTCTTCTGAAGGAACAGAATTCCTTTCTTGTCATTTTCCGCAGCGTTGAACTTTGAATTTTTCTTTCAGTTTTGTAAGTAATGTAGAGATTCTGGATTAAATATCTAACCATTGAGGAGGTAGTCTACCACTCCATAGTTATACCAGAAGAATGTTCCAAACAGTTTCTCAACCTACTTCTGTGTCTTGAACTTCTTGGGGCGATGGAGAAATGAGTGCTACTACTCCATTGACTGTTGTTCCGATTCAGGATCATAGTGGTACAACCATATTTCATCTATGGTTACTATTCGTCAGCGAAATTGATCAGCATTACGGTCAAATTGGAAGAATACTTCTCTTAATGCCGTTACCCTTTTATTCTCCTGACATATATTTTGGGAACCCATTATGCCGAGAACTTGCGCATACCCAAGCCATTCTAAATTATGCTACCGACGAGTTCCCAAAAAAAAAAAAAAAAAAAAAAAAAGCCCAGAATCCCTGACACAAGTTTTGCTGAGAAGGTAAAAACTGAGAAAGCGGGGTGCAGACCTCAGACTATAATAAATATAAATAGCTTAAATTATTTTTGTCACACAAAAACTGGCGTGGCCTAGGCCCTCCGGCCCCGGGCTATATCCACCACTGGCTGAAATGCTGCAATTTTCAAGAATAATGTCACAAATTGCATCCATGATTCCAGGAAGAGTCATTGCTTTTAATCATCCTGGATGTAAAGCATAATTTGTTGAGAAATTGTTACGTTTATACTAAGCCACTTACTTCTTCACCACTATATATAACGGAGGAGTCCCGTGGTGTTTCACTGATTTCCTAATTAATTTACTTCGGTGACTTTCCTTGGTGGAACAAAAATATTATAACAGTAAGGATCTGGATGTTCGTGAAATTATCTGTTTTGGCACACATAATCACTTCAGAGGCCTGAGAAACAATAAGAATTTCATTATTAATATGAAAATTTATATTTGTACATACAGAGATATGTTTTTCTAAACTACGGTTTCATTTGTCTACCTAGTACCTACACTCCTTCTGGATTGGACTACGACATTTTCAGCAGCTTCTCGTAAATTCTGTCTGTCTGTCTCTCTCTCTCTCTCTCTCTCTCTCTCTCTCTCTATATATATATATATATATATATATATATATATATATATATATATATATATATATATAGAGAGAGAGAGAGAGAGAGAGAGAGAGAGAGAGAGAGAGACAGAGAGATACGTAGCATATAGACGAATGTGTTACTTGTAGCATACGCGAAAGTAATTCAATTTATGTTTAGGCTTCAAAAGTTTCATTGAAAAATATTTCATGTGCAGACGTTACTTATTTGTTATTTACAAATTTTATTTGAAATAAGTTTAATTTATAATCATATTGATCTAACATAAAAACAGCAACGAAATACACAATGTAATGTAAAATAAGTCAAACGTAATAAATATGTCATTTTTGGCAAATAGCCGCCCCCCGAAAATGTATCTGCCCCTCCTTTGCCCCCCTAAGAACTTAAAGCTGGCGTCGTCACTGTAACAATATAGTATGGAGTTCTTGCATACTATTCATTGTTGGCGGAAAAATTTCTTCTTTTACTTTCTTTTCTCCACATCAAAGGATTACACCGAAAAGTTTACAGAAATGAAAATAAGCTTTTCATTGTTGCATTGTTGTTCTCAATGATTTTGCATTGTAAATATTGGCTTTAAAAATATTAAAACAGTATGTTAAACTTTCAGTTAAAGAGAATTTTCCAAGAATTGTGCTATATATTTTAAATTATGCTTTATGCTTTATTTTCTAAAATTATGCTTTTAAAACTAGTTTCCCAATGTGAGTGCGTTTTGGCGTTCACTCAGTGTCGTGACCTAGTGCTCTCAAACGGGTCGGGTTGACCCGACCCGACCCGTGACCCGACCCGACCCGACCCGACTCGGATCAGGTTACGGGTCGGGTCAATTCGGGTCGGGTTATCGGGTCGGGTCAGTCGGGTCAGTTCGGGTCGGTTTGTCGGGTCGGGTCAGTCGGGTCAGCTCGGGTCGGGTTATTCGGGTCGGGTTGTCGGGTCGGGTCAATCGGGTCAGCTCGGGTCGGGTTGTCGGGTCGGGTTATTCGGGTCGGGTTGTCGGGTCGGGTCAATCGGGTCAGCTCGGGTCGGGTTGTCGGGTCGGGTTATTCGGGTCGGGTTGTCGGGTCGGGTCAACCGGGTCAGCTCGGGTCGGGTTATCGGGTCAGGTCAATCAGATCGGATCACTGTTCGGGTCAGTCGGGTCGGGTCGGGTCATCGGGTCGGGTCAGTCAATTCGGGTCACGGGTCGGGTCGGGTCGGTCTTCAACCCGACCCGACCCGACCCGTTGAGAGCACTAATTAGCGCTCTGTTAAAGCCATACTGTTGTCAGTTTGCAAAGAAATAGATTTGTTAAAAGTTTTCTTCTAAGCTCCGCTCGCAATCCAAACTTCTTAATAGGGGTCAGAACAGGTTTTCACTTATTACTTGTCAGTTATAGTTAAGAAAGTCATTATAAACCTAAGCAGGGCCGTACCGTAGGGGAAGCGAGCGGGGTGACGGCCCCGGGCGCCGAAGTAAGGGGGCGAAAATTCGGGAGAAAAAGAAAAAAGATACGAAAAATTGTTTGTAATATATGTATGGGAGCGCCGTCGTATACTCTCTCCCCGGGCGCTGATTTTCCACGGCACGGCCCTGTACCTAAGTATGATTCCTTAATGATTATGTGATAAACAAGCTGCCGAGTAATGATTTATAGTGTATGCAGGAGCGTTTTCAAAATTGGAAACGGTGAAAGTTTCAAATACGTGTTAGGCGCTTTAATGATTATGAGTTTGGTTCGTTAATCACACTACCCAATCGGATTAATCACGGCTGTCAGAATGAAAGTATGAAAAATAAGGCGGGTGAAGAAACACACACAACCTGCTATTTACGAGGGAATGTTAAAAACGAAGGTAAAGAAGGGAAATAATAACATTTTTTAACCTGAAGCAGTTGTAGAATAGGGGCTTAAGGGATCAGAACTTAACCCAATGAATTTCATCTTTTTCAAAGACTGATCACTACCAGTGATTGCTTTTGGTCCATTAACATATGAAATGCTTCCAATTTGAAGTACTTTATTGGGATCATTTTTCCAGCAACTACGTGTATCGCCAGGTAATATATATATATATAGGGGAAACAAAAAATCTAAAAACACTTCATACAGGACACGTAAGTTTGGCCCTCCACTGTACAACACGAATTGATCGTTTTTTTGTTTTCAATGTGCTATGGGGACCTTCCTCTTCCATCAGCAGTAATCAGTTCACCTGTGAGTGTCGTGGTGTGAAAGTGGTGCGGCACAATGGGCGACCTGACAGACTTCCAAAGATGCATGATCCTTGGTGCCCGTCTGGTTGGAGCTTTAGAGGCAACAATGGCGAACATTGTGGGGTTATCGAAAGGCACTGTGTCCAATGTCACGAGGGCATACACAATTCATGGGCAAACGACGTCTGCAAAGCACAACAGTGGTCGAAAAACAGTCCTGTCAGATAGGGACCAGAGGGCATTAAAACGGATTGTAGCAGCTAAAAAGAAGACCACTGCAATGAAAATTACGTCTGAACTCAATTCCGGCCTACAAAACCCGGTTTCATCGAAAACAGTGCGACGGGACTTCATAAAATGAAAATTCATGGCAACGCCCCTGGTCACAGCAGTAAATGCGAAGAGGCGTATCCAGTGGTGCAAGGACCACAATCGTGACGAGTGGACTCATGAGCAGTGGAAACACGTAATATGGCCCTATGAATCGACCTTCACCTTGTTTCCAACAACCGGTCATGTTTACATGTGGAGAACACCGTCGCAGGCCTATGATACAGACTGTCTGCTCACAACTGTAAAGCATGGGGGTGGTTCTGTTGCAGTATGGGCAGTGATATCGTGGTTTTCTGCAGGTCCCATCATAGCCTTGCATGGAATGATGAATGCTAAGGTGTATGAGGCCATTTGGGAGGACCAGGTTCTCCCATGGCTCAAATTTTGTTCTCTGATGGTGATAGCATCTACCAAGATGATTTGGCACCCTGTCACACTGCAAAAACGGTGAAATCATGGTTTGAGGAGCATGATCAGGAGCTATCACACCTCCCCTGGGTTCCGCAGTCACCAGATCTGGCACATTGAGCCATTGTGGTCTGAGTTACAAAGGCGTGTTCGGTCTCATTACCCTCCACCAGCATCCCTTAAAGAACTGGAGCGTTTTGGGGGAACAATGGTACAAAATTCTACACATTACATTTCAGGAGCTGTATACGTCCA
This sequence comes from Thermobia domestica, assembly GCF_964235325.1. Taxonomy (NCBI): domain Eukaryota; kingdom Metazoa; phylum Arthropoda; class Insecta; order Zygentoma; family Lepismatidae; genus Thermobia; species Thermobia domestica. Next base: position 92,057,706 of record NC_137469.1, read on the forward strand.
TTCCACGTCGGATCCAAGCTGTCTTGGACACAAAAGGAGGTCCCACACGATACTAGATATGATTTTCACACTTTTGCAAACGTTTTAGATTTTTTGTCATATATATTGTGTTAGTGTATTTTTAATATGTTAATTAATAATAAGTAACCTTAAATCCAGGACTTTCACTCAGGGGCGTCATTTCAGACTTTGCTTGGGGGGGGCAAGAGCAGCACCGACATAAGACTTTCACGTTTTGTACTACTATATTAGTAAACAATCGACTAAAGTATATGTATATTGTCCGTTCACTCTAGGATGGAAGATTGTTTACAAACAACAATTGTAGTGCGAGCGTCAAAACCTTGCTTCTCACCCCTACATGGTTAATTCATGGTTGCCAGGCACATGAATCGCAAAACCGAATGTACCTACTTCTGCACAGTCATGGACCAAGTGCTATTACTACATGAATTGCTGCTTTTGAGATGACTGAGATATTAGCGTTATGACAAATCGAGTTAGTTATTATGTAATACAATCTTACCTATAATACATACTCAATTTTGTACAATGTTCTTGTTCGAAAGTGTGCGAAAACCTTGTACGCCTGGCAATACTGGAAGATGGAAGTTTGTGTTGTAAACAATAAACAGAGAGAACGCAGACCGTTAGATTCGCTGGACAGCGTTGTTTTCATGATAAGGCGACAGTAACATATTGTACTGATTGTAAACAAGGGCTGGGAATTTCGATGCGAGTATAGATGGAAATATTCTTGCAACATATTGCCTGTTGGTGAAGGTTTGCAATGTTGCAAACTGATAAGTCTAGAATTTCATACTAATTGAACGAGCTTTGAGAAGAATTAGTATGATGCAATAATTATAAATACTAACAACCATAGACTTAAAGTGTTAGGAAATAAACCATGCTGCTGTAAGAAGAATATAATACACATTGAATTACGTGTTCAAAGTACAGTATAAAACGAATTTTAACATTTAAACATTTTAAAGCTGTACACATTTGCCCTGTTTGGGTGCCCTTACCAGACACTGTGAAAAAAAAAAAGCATTAAAATAGGTAGATTGAGCGTGGGCTTGAAGCCGGCTCTGGCCGGTATTCCTTATCAAGGTTTTCCTCAGTCCCACGAGGTGAATGCCTAGATGGTAGCTTCTGTAAGGCAGGGTCGGTTCCAGGACGGACCAGTTTTAATACTGCTACTTAAAGCTTCTTTTAAGAGCTCCAAACTCTGGAATTGGGTTTTATTTAAATATATAAAATGAGAAAGTTTCCTTTCCTGGGGGGGGGTCAATCGCCAGGATAGCCCCCTGGATCCGCCACTGCTGTAAGGCCACAATTCACATTAGAGACAGCGCCGTAACTTAGGTTTTTTCTGGGGGGCAGCATTAATACTTGTATTTGGGCCTCCTAGAAAAAGTTGTTTTTCACATTCTTGGGCCCCCTCTTTCTATCTTTCTCTTACTATTTATGCCCCCTGGAGCCTGTGGGCCCTCCGTCACGGCAAGGTCTGCGGGGCCGTTACTTACGTCCCTGGGCCCGTTCCATACATGACAAATTAATTAAGGGGACAATATTGACAAATCTCAAAGATATACGAATAAAAGTTATTTCTAGGGCCTCTAATAATAGACGTTTCTTACTGAAATGGGCCCACGGTTCGCTTTTGTTTTATTTACCTTTTGTGCGCTGCTTTATGTAATGTAGTGAAACTGTTTGATGCTTCATTTATAATTTCATGTTCGTATTGTATATGGATTAAGAAAATTTTGTCTCCAAATGGGCCCCTTCGAACGGCGGGGAACCTCCCTGAGGGTAGTTGCCCCTCCCCTAACCCACACAAGTTAAGTCCTGATTAGAGAAAAAGTAAACTCTTTCGAAATTTACGCAACTTGCAAATACCAAACCCTACTAGTGCTAAAATTGATGAGTTAGTGCCACTGTTACCACTGCTATAAGGGGAAAGTAGGGGAAGGACTGCTAAGATTCGCTGGCCAGGTTTTGTGTCAAAACACAGCGCCAAGCTACAGTAAACGGACAATACCTCAAACTCTTGGGGGGGGGGCAATTGCCCCCTCCTGCCCTCCCTAAATGACGCCCCTGCTTTCACTTATTAAGAAATTAAGTAATTACTGCAATTTCAAACATGTGCAGTAGCCAAACTATATTTTGGATTTTAAATACAAACATTAAATATATTATTCAGCGCCATTTATCAATTTTGAGAAATTCACAAAGAAGACTCCTGAATTTCCGCTACGTTTCAATATATATATATATATATATATATATATATATATATATATATATATATATAGATAGATATAGTCATAAAATAATTTAAATTTAAAATGCTATTTGTGTGGTCATATACAAAATAAAATTACAATTTGTAAATTTCTATTACTGTTCTCCAAATGGATTTAAAGAAGTTTTGTCAAATTTAACAACAACTCTTAGTTATGAAAGAATACATAATGATCGCTTTTGGCAGTTGCAATGATCTGTCCAAGCAGCTTGGGAGGACCGCGTTAGCTCAGTGGCAGAGCGCTCACCTCTGGTGCACGGGGACCCGGGTTCAATCCCACTCCCACCAAGTGAATCTTGTGGTGGGCGAACACCGGTGCGTGGATTTTCTCGTTTTTTTTTCGTTTCCTTCCTCTTCCTTCATTCCGTAGATTATGCTCTTTTTCGTTTTAGCCATTATATCCTATTCCAATACTTATATATAGTATAATGTGTATATATATCGAAAATATCATCATACTCTCTTGTTAGAGGTAACTAAACCCGCGAATCTAAGTTAAAAAGAAAAAAAGTAAAGAGAAAGTTATTGGAGGAAATTGAAGAGCATAAACACGAAGCACACTGAGGTTTTGTAAGAGTAAGAACATAGCATACGACTAGAATAAAAAAAAAAAGTAATATTTGTAATAATTAATATTTCCAAACCGATTTTAACAATGGCATATATCATTTTAAACATATTTGTGATAGGATCGATTTTGATTGATCAGTTATACGAGAGTATAGAGTTCAAAATTATAGAAACCGTTTGCTCATAGTTGCTCATTTTTAAAAATAGGTCCAGTCAGTAGCTTGGTAAAAGATCTTGGGCCTTATACAGAGTCGTTGTGACGCGTGATTAGTGCCATACTAAGGATTTCGACTAATATGTTTCCTGCAGTACTCAGGCCTTTAGTATGACGCTAATCATACGTCAAAACGGCTCTTCATAGTGCCCCTTATGTTCATACCATACGCGAGTGTTGTCAAACTATATGTGAATAGGAGGAAATACAGTGCCACCACGCAGAAAGGTACGTGAAGCATTAATTGATATGGTAATTTAAGCCAAATGTCATAGTCTAGTTTTAACAGGATTTCTGTTTATATATATGAATATAACTTCTTGTAAGAGGCCCAAGCAAAGAGCAGCAAATTTTGTTTGGTAGCACTGGATTCTTTTTGCATGCTTTAAAATATATTTTAGTGAAATGGTGGTTAAATGTCTGAGGTGGGGGGGGGGGGAACGCGTGGCCATCAGGAAAGTGTTCGACCCCTTTGACATCGTGACTGTGATGGGTATAGGCGGAAGAAGTCGACTTTCGCAATAATTAAAATGAAATTTGGAAACTCACAACGATAAAAAAAGAAAAGTTGTTACGCATGATTTTTAGTTTGGTTTACAAAATTTTCTTCAGGATACAGTGGTTAAACACAAAGTTATGGATAAGGTATAAGGCTCAATCTTGTGCATTTATTTTGTGTGGTACGTACGGATTTAAAGATCAATTAAATTTCAGCCGAAGTCAGCAGATTGGATGCATGATGGGAATCGTCCTCCCAAAATCTTCTTGAAGCAGCATTATACACTGACTTTGATAGGCTTATTGGGCTTTTTTTTTTTTTGCTACTACTATTTTGTCCTAGATTCCAGTACGTAATACGAATATAGTTGTTAGTCAGTATGTCTGAGTTATCTATCTGAAGCCGGGTCATCGTTTGAGGAAGACAGGAGAGCAATTGTTCCTCTGAGCTTGAGAAATACATATTAATCAATTGTATAATAATAACTAATAAAAAAATAAATTTTTATGTGAGTGAATAATCTTGCCCCATTTAGCAAAATTTGCTGGTGTCGAAGGCAGAGTTTAGGCCACTTATTATTCTAAACTAGTTAGGTAGTAGTAGGGTGGTCAATTTCATTCCTCTGTGGTTCCAAATGGGAAATTACAAACTGGCATTTACATGCTGGAGTAGAGAAACTGGTTGAGAATTAGGATTAAAATTGAATTTTATTCTTAGTTTAGCGCCCCTTTCAGCAGCGAGGCTATATGAAACGTGGTTCTACAACTTAATGTGGAATCCGAACCACATGAGTTCCCGCCGGCAGTCGAAACCGTGTCTTCCACGCCACAGGCGTCCGGTAACAGTCCTAATGGCACTCAAATCCAAGTTTAGGCAAGAACGAACATGGCAGCTGGTTGGCGTTGCTCTTCGGCATTTCTATATTGCACTTATATTATGCTTATATATTGCTTTATTTATTTATTTCATTGATTTCTTTACCTTTAAATATGATATATTCTATAAATCTTATCTTCTCCAGGGAAAGAACGGGTATTTCAGTTAGTATAAAATAATTCATCAAGTAGATACCTTGCTTCAGGAAATTGTACTGAAATTGAACTAAGCATTCTTAAGTTTAAAAAAGAAAAATGTGGTACGTGAAGGTTTTTTTTTTTTTTTTTTTTTTTTTTGGTAAAGTTGACTTTTATATATTCTCATTCCGTCCCTCTGAGAAAGTTTGAAGGCCTGGAGTAGTGTATTTTTGTCTATTTTCCGCCGGAGGCTACGTGATTCATTTCTAACCATGGTCACACTCACCAAACAACAATCTTATTATTATTGTACGAATTTATAACTTCTTAATTACTATATAACTCATATATGATGTATAATTCAGAACAGTAGGGAAATTGTTCATAATAATAGCTACGTATTTATTGAATTGTAAGTAGCCTCCTGTATATTTGATTTATTACAGACCTATATAAGTACTAATCACAATACTCGTTTCTGGTATTTTGTTTAAATAAATCCATTGACTGTGTTCTATGTGCATAATGATTTAAATAAGTCTAAACTTAGGAATTTCTACCTAACAGAGGAATAAAATTTAAAATTAATTTATTTAAATAAAAACTGAATTTGTCGTAGAAGATTGTTCAGAAGATTATTGTAGTCAATAGTTACGGGTTACCATCGAGGCCGAAACTTAGAATCCAGTCACAATAGCTATCGCCTATATTGACGGCATGATACTTTGTCCTATTTCTGAAAATATAATTCAAATTTTCGTGATAACACACCAAATGTTCATTATCCCAGTGAATAATGAAATACGAATGTTCTTCTCCACACTATACGTGATAGATTTTATACTAAAGTAAAATAAAATACAATGATTTTCCATATGCTGCGTTTGTTCATTTTGTCATTTTCATTTAATAATTGACATTTCCCTTTGGAAAAAAAAAAGATACTAGTTTCTTTTCCATTCTTTTCAGGAAGTGTATGATGTAGATAGACCCTTAAACACACCTTTTAATGCACTGAAACATCAGCAGAGTTGATAATTCAGAATGTTAATTTATGAGAACCACGTTTTCCTTAGTAACCCCTTACAGAGACCTCATCCGATTAGTTATCGGTGTATATGAAAAATTCTTTTTTCTGCTCCATGGTTTCCAAGCTACTAAAACTAAACAAACTGACAGAACATCCATACGTATGAATTATTTGTCAATTTACATGGTTTGCAAAAAAAAAAAAAAAAAAAAAAAACCACTTTAGTTACATCCAGCGACACTGCGTGGTTCCTAGTGTACTTCAATCGTTGCTTCCTAGTTTAAAAATATATGCATGAACAAGGCTTCTTTATGGTATAACCATTATTTGTGTATCGCTTCAGATTCAAAAATTCTACTATCCCAAACTCCAGGTTGCATTGTATATTGGACACCCCCTATTTATATAATGCGAGTAAGGTAGAGCTAGGAAAAAATGCAAAGCTGAGTTTATCAGTTAGAGTTTTTTTTTTTCCTCTTAAATCTTAAGCTTTACGCAACACGAAAGCCACATTTAACATATGATGCGAACAAATATATACGTTCCGATTCAAAATGGGGTAAAGAAAAAAAAAACTTTTGTTTTCTTTCTAGTTTGCATCGAGGCTATGGGAGACGGTGATGATAAGACGAACGGGTCTAGGAAAATTCGGTGTAGGGAATTTCGGTGTAAGAAAACTCGGTGTAGAAAAATTCGATGCACAGAAAATTCGGTGTACGGAAAACTCGATGTGGGGAAATTTAGGTGTAAGGTAGATTCGGTGTAAAACATATTGAATATTACCACTTACGGTAACTTACGACACTTCATATTGAGAAAACGAAAACCATAAAATGTAACGAATAAAATGTTACCTATTTCAAGAAAAGCATTTTTTTTTTTTTTTTTTTTTTTTGTGCCTTGTGTTCAATACCTCTTGCATGTCTTTTGCGGAGTGTTACTATAAATTACTTTTCATCACACAATAAAGCTGATACTTTTTGTCACAATTAAAACAATTACAGCTATAAGTTCAGGGAATAGTTATAGAAACATCTAAAGACACCTTTCATATAGTACATCATACGGAGTGATTTTTTTTAAAACTCACGATTTTCATTTGGGTCTAGAATTTCTAACTGAAGTCCGATTTTCATGAGGTTTTTGGCAAATGATCAAGGAAGGATGGGAGATTTATGGAATTGTGTTTACTGGTTTAAAGTAATTTGGGATAATATCGGCCACGCCTCTAGAAAAACAGCAAATATTCGCCAGTGTACCTTACACTTGGAATTAGGTGAGGTGCGGTGTGGAGATTTGAGTTTCTTCGTTAGATGGCAACCTCGCGACGGTCAATAAGAAACAGGAAACTGGCCGTTGTATTGAGAATTATGCTGTGCTACTGTATCAATGTCATCAAGACACAGTTACAATAATGTACTCTTTGGAGCAACGTAATTTTATCGTTAAAATGTTTTTGGAGAACGGAATCTGTTGTTGCTATGCAAAGGGCATTTACAAGCATTTTTGCCTCACGTTCTGCCCCAGACAGGAACATGATATGGTCGTTAGTGAATAAATTGCAAGAAACAGGACTGCTTCTGAGTGAGACAGGGAAGCATCGGACCCCGCTGGCGGGTGTTGTGGAAGATGCCAGTTACCGACTCTTTAAGTCGCTCAAGAAATCTCTCTGTGGTTTGTAGTGAGAAACCGGCTATAGCTATTCAACATGTGATTTATGTGTATTACCACTAACACTTAATTTGTATTCTAGCACTTAATTTGTATTCTAACACTTAATTTGTATTCTTCAATTTCGCTTCAAATATTAATATCTCATTCGAACTATAATGAGATACACTGGCGAATATTTGCTGTTTTTCTTGCGTGATGCTCGATATTACCCCGGATGAATTTAAACCAGTAACATAGTCCCATAAATCTCCCATCCTTCCTTGATCATTTGTAACAAACCGAATGAAAATCGGACTTCAGTTAGAAATTCTAGAGCCAAATGGAATCCGTGAGTATTAAAAGAATTACTCTGTATATACCCTACATATGTAAGATGCAAAAATATATTGATCAAAAAAGTCTTAGTGGAACGGGAAATATAAAGCAGGATGGATTTATCAGATAATAGTTGTACAAATAGTTGACTTCTCCTCCAATCAGATACTTCAGTTTGTTTGCCTTAAGTTAAGGCAAACAAGTACTGCAACCCAATTCACTCCTCATTGACTTCTCATCCAATCAGGCGTAGATACTTTAGTTGAGACATTTATTTTCACACATTTCAGTAACACAAATAAACTATCTCGTTTTTGAAAACTTTAGATTTAAATATTTATTTATAAAATAGACATAAAATCATTAGAACATTTTTGGAAAAACTGCAATTTTCAACTTTACCCGTCTAGTAACCTACATTTATTTATTTATTTATTTAACAATTACCAGATACAGCTCAGAGGCCATTTTATACTGGATATCTAACAATAACAACAACAACAACACTGGAAAGAATTTGAGAATGTATCGGCCAGGGCCTGTTTTAGTAGGTACCATCCCGGCATTTGCCTGGTAGGATTGAGGCTTCGGTTCGCTACTTTTATTTTTGGAAGTAGAAAATTCTAGAATACATCCTCTAAAACAGCATAAAAACTTAAGTTTTAAATTAAATGTCGTTTGGTAGTGATGGTCGCTTCGCTAAATCACACGAACGGACAATGAAAAATAAATTTATCGTCATGTAAGGGCCATGAATGTTAAAATCCGTCGAAATGTAGAATTCAAATTATTTCAGGAACACATTTTTTTAAATTACTTATAGTAGACAGTAAAAGTATATTCTACACAAAGTTTGAATTTAAAACTAATACGCTCCTTTATCTTTAAACTTAAGTTTCTAACGGATTCTACGATCTATTACAACAAATCTTTCTTTCCACCTAGCATTCCCCACACCGAATTTTCTGTACACCAAATTTTCCGTGCACCGAATTTTCTTACACCAAGTTTTCCTACACCGAATTTTGCTACACCGAGATTTCCTACACCGAATTTTCCTGCTCCCAAGATGAACGATATTGTTGCAGTCTTGAAAGTAGGAGGAAACGGGAGAAGAAGACCCACGCAGACGGTATTTGTCCACCACAAAACCCACTTGGTGGGAAATCTAATGGAAAGCGGTATCTCACTCTTCAGAGGCGAGCGATTTACCACTGAGCTACCGTGACCCCGAATGCCATTTCTTTTGGGATTCTCCTGAATATAGGCAGGACCATAGTCTGTCATATTCTCATGTATGAGCTCCCTCATGGCTGTATGGTTAACATACGCGTCTTTGGTCCGGGATAGCCGGGTTCGATTAATGGTGGGATTTCGTCTTGTTAGGATGCATGTTAATCTGTAGACCCACGTCTCATATAACCTTGCTGCTGAACACAACGCTAAAACCCAATTCTACTCAACTAATATTCTCATTTATAAATGTGAGACTCGTAGTTATTTATTTTTTTTTTTAAAAAAAAGTACACTATATTATCTAAGAAGAAATGATGCATAAGATAAAAAAACAAAACAAAAAACAATTAAATAATATGTACTAACTAGGATGTTATTGTGGTTGACTGATAAAAATTTTGCTCTGTTGTGAGATCTCACAAAATTTAGATTTCATCTCAATATGTAGAATTATGTATCATATGGTTTCCTATGAGTTTTAGGCTAGACGCTGACATCCAACTATCTATTGCGCAAAAGCTTATAGCATCATGGGTACCACTACTTTATATTATATTGCAATAATGTGTAAATACTGTATTAATTTGTTTAAATTTGAGAGTCGCGATTTTAAACAAATTGAAAATTCCGTAACTGTGAGCAAACGGTTTGTTTAGTTTCTTTGCTAAATTCAAACTTTCTTTCTTAGGTTTATTATTTGTATATGCAACAATCTTGCAAGTGTGTGCAGCTCCCAAGTTTGTGTGGTATTCGCCTCTGTTAAGGAAACATAATACGATAGAGTCGTTCTTCAAAATTCTACAATATTGTTAGCTTTCAATGAGAAAAAAAGCTTCTCCAACGATGAGATACCAAATGATAAATCTAAATGAGATGGACAAAATGGTATGCTGAAGTGTAAAAGCTCTCGTATAATTTTCGAGAAAATAAAAAAAAAATTAAGAATTAATATCGTATAGAAATCATGCTACTTATTAAGATGAAAGTAATACTGAAATATGTCCTTTCAATCTCTTCATTATGACACAAGCAAGATGACAGTACGGAGTATGATACAGAGATGGTGTGGATCAATGAAAACTTGACCCGCGACCCACTGACTCACCACCCATCGTGATCCATGAACTACTGACCCACCGTAACCCACTCTGAACCACTACCCATCATGACTACTCCGAGCCACCACCCACCATGAACCACTGGGATTCACTCCGACCCACCAAAACCCATCATCATCTATTCTGCCCAGTGATTCACGCCTTCTTCTCTACTGACTAAAGAGTTTACATTTGTAATATAACAAGGTTGTGAAATTATCAGTAATCAACGTTTGAATTTCTGCGGTGAATCGCGCAAGTACCGCTCTGTTACAAAAACGGTGGATCTGACGTTTGCGATATAAAATGGTAAAGTGTTTGTCATGGGCCAAATTACGATAAACTTCAATTTAATCATCAAATAGAAGTATTTTCTTGTTGAATTACAGATACTTTTCAGTGGAAAATTGAATGAAATTTGAGTCTCCAATCAAGGTATAGTAGACCAACGTAAAGGAGTAAAAATGGTGTAGTTTTCCATATAATTAAGCATACCGTACAAACTTCAATTTCCATTAACTAACTTACAATATAAATTTTATCTATTTTATTCTCACAATTTTATGGCTTAATTGCCTTGTGCTCTGAACGCTCCATATAGTGAACATACGATTCAGCAATTATTATAGTAGAAAGCAGTAATGCGAAGCACTGTATTTCTTGTTTCTCAATTAAAAATTATTTCTCAATTTGTTTTTCAACTAATATCGATCATTTCCGCTTACTTTTAAAATCAACCCACGACCAGTTTCCCATATATAGAAAGAGATTTTAAAAAATGCTAGAACACGTTCTGTTTATTTTTAATAAAAAGTTAATATCCTGACTTTCAGCTCCGTCAGTTGAACAACTTGTGAGATACACAATTTTTTGCAAAAGTTCGGACCACCACTTTCCCCATTGTATATGTATTATAATGAGATTGATAAAACACTTCAGTTGAGACTGGGGCCTAACTATATTCATTTCATTTGGTTTTGCCATTTGGTCGTGATCATCACGTGCAGATAGTTACAGTCATTTTTATGTAATAATTCATATAGTACAGCTGATTCAAAAATATATTTTTCCAGTAGTTAACACCTCTAAAAACTCACAGGCTGTATCTGGAAAGCCAGGTTGTAAGTCCTGTTGCTATTATTACAATTATTACCTGTATTTGAAGTTTTTTTTCACTTAAATATACATGTATACACTCCTCTTAGATAAGTAAACAGAAACAAATAGAAAAGGAAGGAAAATGGAGGCCTTGAAAGTAAAACATACGTAGAAATTCACCAGTGTTTACTGCTGTCTTAGGGATGCGCACGAGTCGAGACAAGTCTCGAGTCTCGACTCGACTCGACTCGAATTCGAGTCGAGATTCGAGTTGAGGCACACTCTGTAAAATTCGAGACGAATCGAGACAGACGTATTTCTCGACTCGAATTTTCGAGTCGAGTCGAGACTGTTCGCAAAAATCTCGACCCGACTTGAATGTCTCGAAAATCTATAATTTTTAATATTATTTTGAAGAAAGTACTTACTCAGAAACAGTCTTGAAACTAATTCAAGTGAGCACCCATGCATAGGCGTAACTTAGGGGGCAAGGGGCAACTGCCCCCCACATTTCTGAAGTTTATTAGGATAGTCATCCAGTGTTATCTATGAACTGAGCTGAAGCGAATACAACACCATTTTGCTTAATTTTATATTTTTGTTACACAGTATTAAGGTCTTTAGGCGAATAACGAGGCCAAGAGAAAGGAGGGGCAAGGAAGTGAAAAAACAACGACCCTGGCCTGACAAAGGGTACCAGGTAAAACCTCAGTCACTCAGTCAGGATGGCCGGTGGGAACAGAGTTCGTGGCCATGCTCCACCTTTAAAATGCTGCTCGTTAGGCATATACACTGCCCAGGGCTTAAAGTGGTTTCAGTGAATAGCCACCTCACCAGAATGCTTATCCACAGTTATTTGCGAGAACACAGTCAACAATGAAAGTAAATAATCCTGATCCATGTTCCAGATCTGGTTTGATAGATCATATTACTAGTCGTTTCATAGACGGAACCAAAATATTAGTTAAAAATTAATGCACAATGTTTGTAAAGCTAAAGTGACTGTTGTTGCACACGAACTAAATTCTGACAACAGGCTGATTTGCCAGAACTTTGTGCCGAGCGTTCCGGCTCACTTTAAGCCTTGACACTGCCTCTCTACTACTAGCTTGGTAATTGTCACTCACTTTCGATGCATGTGTTCTGAATTGATTCAAACCTCACTTTATTGCTTTTTTCGCTTTTAGACATTACATGTTCTTTTACGACGGTAATAATAATTTATAAACTGTAGTAGTAGTGGTCCGCGTATGCGCGAATGACTCATCCTCACTCTCTTTTATGACCAGGATATTTGAACTTCGTTCCCTTTTACGGCTAAGATGAGTGCTTTGGTACCTCGATTCTGATTGGCTGAGAGAGGTCACGTGACGTTAGGCCCCGCCCACGCGGGAAATTCAAATTTTCAGGTCACGTGGTATGACGTCATGAGTCACCCCGACCTCACCAGGGGTTTTTGAAATTTGTTCCCTTTTACGGGTAAGATGTGTGTTTCTGATTGGTTGATAGCTGTCACGTGATTTTAGACCCTGCGATATTTGAAATTCGTTCCCTTTTACGGGTAAGATGAATCCTGTACCTTGAATTTGATTGGTTGATAGCGGTCACATGATCTTAGACCCTGGGTTTTGAAATTTGGGTATCCTCTTTGATGAGTACTTTGGTACTACGATACATGATCTTAGACCCGCTACACGCTGAACAGGTCACATGGTATGACGTCATGTTTTACCCTTGCGGGGAAATCCATTACTAATTCGTTTCCTTTTACGGGTAAGATGAGTGCTTTGGTACCTTGATTCTGATTGGATGATAGAGATCACGTGATTTTAGGTCCTAGGATTTTTGAAATTAGGGTGTCCTTTCTGATGTATACTTTGGTATCTCGATTCTGATTGGTTGATAGAGGTCACATGATTTTAGACCCATCACACGGTGAACAGATTACATGGGAAAACCCCTCACTCATTTGTTTCATTTTATGGATAAGATGAATGTTTTGGTACCTCAATTTTGATTGGAGGATAGAAGTCACATAATCTTACCCTCACCCCAATGCTAGACATTCAGAGTGGTATGACAGTGATCACCCTCGACCTGGATTTTTTTTTTAATGGTTATCCTTTTTGGTACCTTAAAGTTCCCGTGGAGGGTTCAACCCATCCTTAAATAACCCTTTTATGGTATGATATTGTACTGAAGTTTACATTAAATATTATCGTTCTCTCTTTGACAGATAAGATGATTACCAGCTTTTTTTTACCTTGATGGAGATCCTGTCCTTGAATTAGTAGCCTATGTCTCTGGAAGTAACAATGGTGAAAGAGGGGTGTCGCTTGTAGATTTCTTATAACACATTGTTGTGAGTTTAAGCGATTTTTTAAACGCTCAGTAAGCGCTTCATTAATGGAAACAGTGTTGCCAGATTTTTTTAACCTAAACTGCTCCGATTCTTTTCGAAACGGTTCCGCAGAGTGCAAGAAATTTTAAACTAAAAATTTTTCGAACTAAAAAAAATTTGTAACTAAAAAATTTTAAAACAAAAAATTTTCGAACTAAAAAATTTTGAAACTAAAAAATTTTAAACAAAAATTTTCGAACTAAAAAATTTTGAAACAAAAAAGTTTCAAACAAAAAAATTTTCGAACCCAAAAAAAATTTCGAACTAAAAAATTGAAACAAAATTTTGTCGAACTAAAACATTTTTAAAAACAAAAGTTTCGAACTAAAGATGTAAATCACATCTAAAAATTTTCAAATCAAACTTTTTATCGAACTAACTTTTAAAATTTTCGAACTAGAAATTGAAACCGAGTTTTAGAAAAATCCTAAGAAATGTTTCTCCAGGAATCGAACTCAGGTCTTTCAAACCAAAGATGTGTATGCTAACCGCTTAAATGAATTCGGTTTTAATCGATCTTGGTGGGTTTCGAACCATGGTCCTTGAAAAGGATACACATATACTTTAAGAAAATAAATCTGACAGTGTAACACTTCTCAAATCAAACTTTTTATCGAACTAAACTTTTAAAATTTTCGAACTAGAAATTGAAACCAAGTTTAAGAAAAATCCTAAGAAATGTTTCTCCAGGAATCGAACTCTGGTCTTTCAAACCAAAGATGTGTATGCTAACCGCTTAAATGAATTCGGTTTTAATCGATCTTGGTGGGTTTCGAACCATGGTCCTTGAAAAGGATACACATATACTTTAAGAAAATAAATCTGACAGTGTAACACTTCTCAAATCAAACTTTTTATCGAACTAAACTTTTAAAATTTTCGAACTAGAAATTTAAACCAAGTTTTAGAAAAATCCTAAGAAATGTTTCTCCAGGAATCGAACTCAGGTCTTTCAAACCAAAGACGTGTATCCTAACCGCTTAGCTATGAATGAATTCGGATTTAATTATGCTTGGTGGGTTTCGAACCATGGTTCTTGAAAAGGATACACATATACTTTAAGAAAATAAATCTGACAGTGTAACGTGGATTAAAATAAAATGCTGATAGACTTCTTTGTGTGACGACATAGAAGCACATATGATTGAAAAAATGCAAACGTCAGCGGATCGCATTACTTTAGTTTTACTACGAACGTGTCAGCATGATTCATGGAAAAAAGCAAACATTGACATTCTCGTATGGAATATGAGGAAAATGAAATGTCGTCACAGTTACGACAAGTAGTGACATGATCCTGACAGAAAGCATTTTGGGATCAGAACTGTGATACTAGATGTTGTAACTATTGAGAAACTTGAATGACGTCACGATCGATTGTTACACATCGTTTTGGTTCATGATTCATGACAAAAGCAGCGAGCGTTTTGATTGGTTCGTTGTGATGTCATTTTATAAATTTCCTCGTTTCTGATTGGCTGACGGTGACGTCGTTTTCACAGCGACCTAAATAAAAATCTAAATTTTATTTTTCAAATCCTACATCGCTCTCAACTATCGTGTGAAGAAGATCTCCTTTTAAAAGTGTCTTTATTTAAGAAGCTTCATTGCACCGACTTTTTGTTCATTGAATTTGAGGTAAGTTCAGTGAGTCACCCAAGATTCCAAAATCATTTTTATTTCATATTTGTGGGCGGATCACGAATACACTGTTTTACTTTTAGTACGAAATATTTAGACTATGAAGAAATTAGTGGAATGGGAAAGTGGGAGTGCGAATCAGGATCCCCACACATTAGAAGTAAGCACGATAAATGATATGGTTTAGCGTCCCTTCAGCGAGCACCCGTCGGGAATTGAGCCATGGCCAGAAAAATGTGTGCGCTTAGTTTTGAAAAGAATGCATTACAAAATTTCAGAAACTATGCCTGAGAATAATATGGTTCGATTCCCTTTGAAATCATTAGCGTCCCTTCAGCTTAACATAATATTCGAGCAACCGCCCGGGATTGAACATGGGCCAGAGGCGTGTACGTCAACCATTTAGCTTAGTTTTGAAAAGAATGTATGATAACGCATGAGAATATTAAATTTCAGAAAAGGCTTGACAGCGATCCGATGTGGGAAAGCAAACCCACCGAGGCTTGAACCAGGACCTTCCACGTCCGAACCATGTACGCTAACCGCTTAGTCACAATAAAAAAAAAAAATACGCTATACAGATTTTGTTTCGACAATTACGTATGTGTTACGCTAATGTTTGATGAATCTCTTCAACTTGCAAACGCATCATTTAAAGGTCGTTGTGAGTGGAAAAAAAAAATGCTGACGCGTACTTTGTCACATCTCAGCACTGATGAAACATTTATTCATTTCATGCATTCTTTTTATCACTATAGAATCGTAGGTCAGTTATATGCTGATGCAATGCTCTCGAGTTTGACGACAATAAAACACTCATTTCAGTAACATAATTATTTATTTATTTTAACTTTGATTTCTAGTACACGTGCTTTCATAATGAGATTCTGAACGTCACCGCTAGGGAATCAAACTCAGGACCTTTACATGAATTGCTTAGTTAAGAATTTATCATGAATGTTATCAAGTGATTAAGATTTTTCTTTCTTCTTTTCTTTTGTAGTAAATTCACGCTGCTCAATTCCTTTTTTCCCCACATTACATATTTGTTTTACCGTACCTGTTTGTTTGTTATCTCCTTTTCTAACAATGGCCGAATCGGGTTTTATTGTTCGCAATGAAATCACTCGTCATTATAGACGATTTAACATCGAGGGCAGAATGCTCGAAGTTCAATTCAACGCACCACCCGTAGGAACCGATATCATACAGTATGTACACAACAGTTTCCAAGCAATGCTGGACCATTTGTTAGCCAATGTCGCCGATGAGGCGATGGTTGGTTTATCGGTAATATCACCACGGAACACGAATAAACCGTTTTGGGTGAGTTTTCGCCAAGCACGAAACTTAACACTGGAAACGATGTGGGCCTCCTTTGAAAGAGTGTTACAAAGTAACAATGCATTTCTTCTGCACGAGCCATTCACCGTTCATTTCCATCGTGTGGATATTCCACGTGGCTACGGCGGCGGTTTGCGGCAAGGAGTACTTCAAAATGAAGAATTGTTACGTTGCAAAAAAGGGATTGTACGTGTAAAAAATCAAGATTCAAGGTGCCTGGCGTACGCCCTTGTTATTGCTATTGGTCTGAAGGCATACAAGAATGTAGATATGCAACGTTATTGGCAATATCAACGCCAATCGAAATGTATTGTGGACGATGAAGTGGATGCGTTATGTGCAAATGCAGGAGTCAATTTGGATCATGGTGCCAGTGTAAATGAAATTCGGCAATTCCAGTCATACCTCAAAGAATATAAAATTACTGTTTATACTAGTTTCACAGGCCATGACATCATGTACGAGGGACCGAACGATGAAAATCGCACTCCCATAAATTTGATTTGTTTGGCTGGCCATTTTGACATCATCCAATCTTTAACTGCTTGTTTTGCAACCAAGTTCTACTGTGAAGCGTGCCATAAAAAATACAGTGAACGTAACAGACATGTGAAAAATTGTCCTGTAACGTGCTCCAAATGTCTACAGAGACCACTATGCGACAAGACTCAAACGCTGATATTATGCAACGACTGCAATCGTCAATTTTACGGCGAACAATGTTTTAACAATCATCGTAATATTGTATATCATCGTGGGGAACCTGTATGCAAAATGGTGAAGCAATGTACTAGATGTTACAGAGTTTATTCTTTTGTGCATACTGGACAACGACATCATGATTGCAATGAGATCTTTTGCAATGTTTGTAAGAAGATTGTTCCAGGATCCCATCAATGTTTTATGCTTCCTGATCGACAATGTTTGAAACCTGGTGTTCCTTCACTCATGCACGCAAAGAAAGCCTTGTTGATATTCTATGATATAGAATCTATGCAGGACACGAATATTGGCGATAATACGTATGTACACATTCCAAATTTATTGGTTGCAGAACAAGTATGTTATGCATGTGTTGAAAACAATAATATCCAGCAGTCTTGCAGTACGTGTGGTCAGCGCCAGCATATTTTCCAAGGAGAGGATCCAGTTTATGATTTTCTTCAGTTCTTGCGGGAACGGCGTCCCAATATAAATAGGATTTTCTGTGTCGCACACAACGCTAAGGGATACGATGGACATTTTATTTTAAAGGCTATGGTAGAACAATGCCAATGGAGACCTGACGTCATATTAAATGGAACCAAGATACTGAGTTTAACCTTGAATAATCTGACGTTCATTGACTCGTTGAACTTCCTACCTATGGCATTAAGTAAATTGTCAAAAGCGTTCAATTTACCCGCAACCAAAGGCTACTTCCCACATTTCTTCAACACCAAGGAGAATCAATCGTATATTGGATCACTTCCAGAAACGAAGTATTATGGTGCAGATGAAATGGCCGTCGAAGACAGAAACAAGTTCATGCAGTGGTACAACGATCATCGTAATGACACGTTTGATTTCCAGAAAGAAATTCTCAAGTATTGTATTCAAGATGTCAATGTACTGCGACAAGCATGCGTTTCGTTTATGACGTCATTTGAAACAGAAACCAAAGTGAATCCCTTCTTGGAGACGATCACGATTGCCAGTGCTTCCAATTTAGTATTCCGCCGGAATTTCCTTAAACCCAACACCATTGGAATTCTACCGGCACATGGCTATCGATGGAGAAGTACCCAATCGATCGCTGCAATGCAATGGCTGGCCTACATTGAAAAAACCGAAGAAAAACAAATCTTACATGCGGCCGGACAAAAAGAAGTGTTTATTGCGGGATTCCATGTTGATGGTTACTACCAAGATCCTGAGACGTTAGAGGAGCACGTCTACGAGCATGCCGGCTGTTTTTACCACGGGTGTAAAGTATGTTTTACTACAGGCCGTAATCAGCCCATCTACAGCAATCCAGAAGACACCATGGAATTCCGTTATGAACGAACGCAACGCAAAAATGCAAGACTGCGTGAATTGGGGTACATTGTACATGAAATGTGGGAGTGCGAATTTAATCAGTTCTTAAAACAAAATCCTGCAATGGCGACGTATCTGAAGAATCACCCGTACATGAACCGCAGACCATTAAATCCAAGAGATAGCTTTTTTGGAGGAAGGACCAATTGCGTGAAATTGTACCACCAAGTCGATGAAAAAGCGGGGGAAGTAATAAAATATTTCGATATTGTCTCGCTTTATCCTTATGTAAATAAGTGTGCTAAATACCCTGTAGGCCATCCACGAATTTATCTACAGGGTGATGAAAATATACCACCAATAAATAAAGTCAATGGTCTAATCAAAATGACGATATTACCAAATCGCCATCTTTATCATGGTCTCCTGCCTTACCGATGTAACAAGAAACTACTCTTTCCACTGTGTGCTGCGTGTGCCGAAGAAATGAACCCAGACCCTACAGCAACGTGTACGCACAACGACCAGGAGCGATGCCTCACTGGAACATGGGTATCATATGAAATCCAGAAAGCAGTAGAATTGGGATATCAACCAGTGGAAATTTTTGAAATTTGGGATTATGACATTGAACAATATGATCCCATCACGAAAACAGGTGGCTTGTTCACGGAATATATCAATACATTTTTGAAATCAAAAATGGAAGCGTCTGGCTGGCCAAGTTCCTGTGTCAGCGAAGAAGACAAATCAAAATTCATACAAACCGTCCTGGAGCGTGAAGGTATTGCATTGGATCCGACCAAAATTGAAAATAATCCTACACGAAGAAGTTTATCTAAGCTTTGTCTTAATGCTCTTTGGGGAAAACTTTCGCAAAGATCAAACTTTAGCCAGACCACAATTATTGATCGGCCGGAAGAATTTTATGAAAAACTCACTTCCCCCGACATTAAACTCCATCAAATTGTACCCATCAATGATACGATGTTGTATGCGTTCTGGGAGTACAATGAACATGTGCCTGTTCAAAACCGAAACACCAATGTCGTGTTAGGTGCATTTACAACATGTCAGGCACGTCTGGAACTGTACAAGTACCTGGAAATGTTGCAGGAACGTGTTTTATATTTCGACACGGATTCTGTAATATTTACGGAGAAGCCCGGGGAGCCAACCATTGAACCTTCAACGTACTTGGGATGCTTATCGGACGAGATGGAGTCTTATGGACCACGAGCATACATCAAGACATTTGTCAGTGGAGGACCAAAAAATTACAGCCTAGAAATATACAATCCGGATACCAACGTCACCAGTTACATATGCAAAATTAGAGGATTTACATTAAATTACAATGCAGGACAACAATTAAATTTCAACACGCTAAAAGAAATGATTACAAATCAATGCCGTGGACAAGTCACCATCACTATCCCCCATAAGATATGCAGGACTAAAGACCATACCATCGTCACACGCAAAGAAGAAAAAATGTACAGTATCCAGTACACAAAACGTCGATTTAAAGAAATCAATTCCTACGATACGGTTCCGTACGGGTACGTTAAAAAACAGAAGATGGAACTGGAAAAAGAAGATGAAGAAGAAAAAACTGTAAATACCCAATAAGGCCGCCATTTCTTTTTTTCCTTTTCCTTTTCTTCTTTCCCTTCCTTAACCACAAAGCAGCAACACCAAGAAGAAAATGAAGTACCCACAAGAGTTCATAAACCATCAACACAACCATCAGTGGAAGAAAATGCAGTCATCTCGTACCGAAGGAGGAACCTTGACCATAAAGCAGCAACACCTAGAAAAATGCAGTACCCAGAAAAAAGTTCGTAAACCACCATCAGTGGATGAAATGTACCCGAGGAGGGGGAAGATGAGCCTAAGCACATCCATCATTTACGAGTAAGTTTTATTTCTCTCTTATCAATATTGACTCATTTTTATTGTTTCAGAAAAAGGAAATTCTTAAAGTAATCCGTCGTTTCTTCTTTTTCTTTACAGGATACGTCTACAACATTCGAAGATGATGACGCGTCCAACATATTCATTAATTAGATCCTGTATTTATTATGTTAATAAACATGTATAGGAAGAGCACATACTTTTCGTTAAAATACAACAAGTTGAAAAAAAATATGTTTTATTATTTCTTGAAACCCTGAACACTTGTTTTCAAATAAATGGTAATCTTGAAAATTTAAGGTGGAAAATATATTCAAGATTTGGTTTACATGATTTTGTTCGAAAAAATAATTAAAGAATTTTTTTAGTGTCCAAAATTTGATTTTTAATTTAGTTCGAAAAAATTTTTAATTTGAAAATGTTCAAATGTGGTTTACATCTTTAGTACGAAACTTATTTTTAAAAATTGGTTCGAAATTTTTTTAAAATTTTTAGTTCGAAAAATTTTGATTTGAAAATTTAGTTCGAAAGTTTTTAGTTTAAAATATTTTTTCGAAAAATTTTTAATTTTTTTTAGTTCGAATTTTTTTGGGTTCGAAAATTTTTTAAATTCCTTTTAGTTCGAAAATTTTTTGATTTGAAAATTTAGTTCGAAAGTTTTTAGTTTAAATTTTTTAGTTCGAATTTTTTTGAAATTTTTGTTTCAAAATTTTTAGTTCGAAAATTTTTTGTTTTAAAATTTTTTAGTTACAAATTTTTTTTTTAGTTCGAAAAATTTTTAGTTTAAAATTTCTTGCACTCTGCGGAACCGTTTCGAAAAGAATCGGAGCAGTTTAGGTTAAAAAAATCTGGCAACACTGTTTCCATTAATGAAGCGCTTACTGAGCGTTTAAAAAATCGCTTAAACTCACAACAATGTGTTATAAGAAATCTACAAGCGACACCCCTCTTTCACCATTGTTACTTCCAGAGACATAGGCTACTAATTCAAGGACAGGATCTCCATCAAGGTAAAAAAAAAAAGCTGGTAATCATCTTATCTGTCAAAGAGAGAACGATAATATTTAATGTAAACTTCAGTACAATATCATACCATAAAAGGGTTATTTAAGGATGGGTTGAACCCTCCACGGGAACTTTAAGGTACCAAAAAGGATAACCATTAAAAAAAAAATCCAGGTCGAGGGTGATCACTGTCATACCACTCTGAATGTCTAGCATTGGGGTGAGGGTAAGATTATGTGACTTCTATCCTCCAATCAAAATTGAGGTACCAAAACATTCATCTTATCCATAAAATGAAACAAATGAGTGAGGGGTTTTCCCATGTAATCTGTTCACCGTGTGATGGGTCTAAAATCATGTGACCTCTATCAACCAATCAGAATCGAGATACCAAAGTATACATCAGAAAGGACACCCTAATTTCAAAAATCCTAGGACCTAAAATCACGTGATCTCTATCATCCAATCAGAATCAAGGTACCAAAGCACTCATCTTACCCGTAAAAGGAAACGAATTAGTAATGGATTTCCCCGCAAGGGTAAAACATGACGTCATACCATGTGACCTGTTCAGCGTGTAGCGGGTCTAAGATCATGTATCGTAGTACCAAAGTACTCATCAAAGAGGATACCCAAATTTCAAAACCCAGGGTCTAAGATCATGTGACCGCTATCAACCAATCAAATTCAAGGTACAGGATTCATCTTACCCGTAAAAGGGAACGAATTTCAAATATCGCAGGGTCTAAAATCACGTGACAGCTATCAACCAATCAGAAACACACATCTTACCCGTAAAAGGGAACAAATTTCAAAAACCCCTGGTGAGGTCGGGGTGACTCATGACGTCATACCACGTGACCTGAAAATTTGAATTTCCCGCGTGGGCGGGGCCTAACGTCACGTGACCTCTCTCAGCCAATCAGAATCGAGGTACCAAAGCACTCATCTTAGCCGTAAAAGGGAACGAAGTTCAAATATCCTGGTCATAAAAGAGAGTGAGGATGAGTCATTCGCGCATACGCGGACCACTACTACTGTATTGTCATGATTTCTTTATTTTTCTGTTATATCATAAATGCGTGTAATTTGAATAAATATAGGACTTATTCAGAACATTTGGGGGGTAGGGGGAGGATCACAGATGCAGTGTAAAATTGTAATTGAATATATATTTAAAAGAAATTTCTCATGTTCAGAGATGCTTATATACCTTCTCTCTTACTGATTCTGGCTGTTTCCTAGGCAATGGACAGTTATTAAAAATTTTGTCTTACGGTATCTATGCTGATATTATTATAAAATGTTCGGCTGTAAACTGTCTTTAAGTCTGAAAATTGTTCTAGAATAACAACGGGAATGGAACTCTGATTTTAATCATATCTGGTAATGTCTTGCAATAAATGTTTTGCCACATGCATCTTAATAAAGATTAGTGAACTTTGAGTGTGCTGGAGAAAGGGAATGCGGTGTACGTTGATGCTCAAAGGAAGAACAGGTCGGTCTGTTGTCTGGGATACAGGGTGAGTTTTATAAGGATAAGCAGAGACATACAGAACTCGGCTCTTTGTCGGAAATCTTGTGGTCCTAAACACAAAAGATATTTTAATCCTTTCCATGTGTCACAAAAATAGCAACATCTATTGTTGTAAAGTGGAAAGGGAGAATTGTAAGGTTAAAACAACGAGTTATTTTTACTAATAGCCACCCTGGTACCCAAACCAAAAACAATACACTTGATTTATTCTGAAGTTTGTGTTTGCAGTGAGCAAGGGCGCCGATTCTAGGGGGACGGGCCCCCCAAAGCTCATATGGGCCCCCATGTATTTTTTGAATATGTATATTTATATGCATTTTGTATTGTTATATGTATCTTTTTATGAATATACAAACCCACGTCTGAATGCCCGCCCCTTCCAGAGTTACAGAGAAATCGGCGCCCTTGGCAGTGAGCAGTTAGTTTGAAGGTTTTTTTTTCTGTATATATAGCCTTCACGTGTATCGGTGTATAGTGGTTTCATTTTTTATATTTTATCTAGGGTATTTGAAGATTTCTCAAGTTTTACAGGAAGTTGTTGTAAAACAACTAATATGCAGTGTCCCCCCCCCCCCCAAAAAAGGAAGAAACTTTGTTGGAATATTTTAGTAAGAAGCCGAAACTTAGCAATATTGACAGTGGCAGCGGAGATAATGAAATAGTGACTAAACAATCTACTTCTAAATATTTATTTGAATATTTCACTTAAAGTTTGACATTTTCAATAATAATAATAATAATAATAATAATAATAATAATAATAATAATAATAATAATAATAATAATAATAATAATAATAATAATAATAATAATAATAATAATAATAATAAGGTTTGATCTAAAAGGTGCAAAGTGTTGCAACTTTATAGTGTCCATATAGAAATGCGTGTAACTCTGAAAAGGTTAATTGAAATGTGTTTAAAATTTAAAAGGTAATCATAATTTTAGGACATTTAAGTTTTTATATCTTATTAAGGATAGGGTGGACTGTCCTCATGCTAGTGTAGTAATGAAAGGCTGAATAGTGTATATTTTGGAAAAAGTTTCATCTTAATTATTGACCCTGTTAATGTTATGTACGAATGACATGTTTGTACCATAAAAAAATAGTTTTATCGATTTTTATCGCATGAGGATCGCTTATAAGTATTAAGATTCACACAAGTCATTCAGCTCAATGACACCTATTGATTGATGAATGTCTTATTTTGGACGGTTTTCCATGGAGCGGCAATTGTTAACTAATAGAAATTAGCGTTGATCACGAAGTATTGCTATTATAATATGATTTTATTGTTGGTTCCAAAGAGGACTATCAATAGTAGGAGGTTTTTTATACGTATATTGATAAGATATTAATAAGAACTTTTTTTCAGTTTAAGGTAGAACTACATCATTATCCTAAAGTATTGCTGAAAATGTCCCTTAGTAAGATCCTTCTACGTTTTCTCGTGTCACTTCTACCCTCTACCCTCTATATACAGTCTAAAGCTCTCAAAAATGAAAGCTAGCTCATGTAACTAAATACTGCTACGCCTTCCACGCTAATTAGTACCTAGAGCGAGCACCTGCGATTCAGAAATTTAAATGGACTACAGTGATTCGGGTTCCACTCTAAACTCCCATCAAATCAATCAACCAACTAGTGACGTACACAAAATTTCATGAGGGAATAAGTTCAATCACCCAAAATCTTATTGTTTCAAACACATTTTTGAACACATGTCTTAACATAGTAATTGTTTATTTTTTCATAGAATCTTGTTAAATGGGGAGTTAAAACCAGGAAATTCCGCCTTTCTGTACTCCACTGCAACCCATTTACATACTACGAGTAAATGTGTAAATTACGAGTACTAATAATAAATTTCTCCCTGCCAAAACGCATTGTTGTACACTTTATTTTGTGAAACATTAAGTATTTTGACGAGATTTTTTAATTTCTTCAAAAGGTAGCTACTTTCTAATGATTGAAAAGAATGTTTGCTATTTTACCTTTATGCTGCGCGAGGGACATGTCGAAATCCTTCCTAGAGAGATTTTATTAAAACAGGTTTTCAGAATTTTTTCTTGATACATTGGACAGTGTGACCTCTAGGTCTGTAAAGGGGGGAGGACAGGCGGACCGAATCAGAAAGTCAGTTTTAAGTCATGTATACGACATGAAACGCGTAAATCCGACGAAATTTTTGTTTTGAATTATAACCACAATACTCTTTGCTAGTACTGTTGTTCCAAAGTCAAAAGCACATTCTACCTGTAAACTATCTCTTTACATACATCGTGACGTGATCACTTCAGGCTTTCCTAAGAAAAAAGATATTCTCTTTTCTATATTGTAGGGTTATATAGGAGAATCCCCGAGGAAACACACGCACACGATTTTTATCTGCCACGAAGTCCACTTAGTGATAGCTGGGGTCGAGGCAGGAACTCTACGCACCAATGGTAGGACGCTTTTCTGTGTATGAGGTTACCGGATCGATCTCATTCGTGGCAAGTGGACTTTGTGGCGGACAAACACTGCGTGGGTAGTCTCATGGTTCTTCCGTTTCCTCCCATTTTCTTTATTCCACCATTATCATTCACCTCATCATCACTATTTTCACATCATTACCGTTAACCTTGGATTCATATTCATGGGACGCTAAACTAAACTGAGTTATCTTACAAAATGTGGAAAAATAATTGCTTGAGCCGTTTTTGAGAAAATTATCCGAACAAACTTACTTCAAGAGAAACTCAGTAAATCTACGGGAATTTCCCCAGAGAAACACTACATGAAGCTGTTGATGAAATACTTGTTTATGACACAATCATAATTGTTCGAGTCATTTTCGAAGAAACAGCGATTTCAAGTTTTCAGCTATAAGAAAATTACTTTTATACGGGAGTAAGGATTAAATTCGATGCATCCCCCCTTACTCTAGAGAAACTTATACACAACCTCGTGATTAAACTTTGGTCCGATACGTTGACCGTATAGTCTCTAAGTGGTAGAAATTCAGTGTGGATAGGGCTAAACAGTGCTAAGCGATGTGTGTGATTAGTGTTATAATTGGAGAATGTGGTAAATTCTCGCACAGGAGAGAGTCAAATTACACATTCAGGTGAAACCAAAACAAATCATACAGGGAAAAACCTGAACAAAACGGAAAAAAGAAGAAGAAATAGTACGGGAAAGGCTAAGTATAGATAACAAGCAATGAATGATGAAAATGATAGGACTGACGTCAAGTTCAACTCGAGTCAGAATCAAAGTAGATTAGCTAGATTATATAAAGGAAGATTACTCATTATTAGATAATAATTAGTAGTTAGGATCCTGTTTTTTTTCTGTTTTTTTTTCAAATTTTATTGTTTGTTTTGTTTTGTTTGTTTTCTTGTTTTCTTGTTCAAAGTTGTGATTTGTTAAATCCAACCTTGTCCTTGTCCTTGTCCTTGTCCCTGTTTCTCAAATAAATATGAATGATGAAATAAAGGTTGAAGAATGATATTGCAATGATGATAGCCCGTTTCGGTTCAAATCTTCAGGTGCCGAAACCGAAGAGGCGCGTCTGAGCAATGAAAAAAAAAGTCTCTAAGTGTGCACACATATATCGTGACGAACTGACATAGCCTTTTCAACCTATAAGAGCCCTAAAATATGTAAATATGTTCAGTGGCGTATTTAGGGGGAGATGCACCCGGCTCGAGCTCCCTCATTGAGTGCAAAGTTTTTTTTTAATGTACTTACAACGATAAGAGAAAAACTCACGAAATTGTCACCTAACGTCTCTTGTCGAAGTGAAGAACAAAAGGCAGCATATCTGCAACAGAATGACCAATCCCTCTTCACCTCCATCTTCAAACACACACACACCAACGAACACTTTTAACAAGCGAAAATGTAATTGTAGTGGAACGCTTTAAAGCCCCATTCCAATTCGGCTCTCTCTGTTCTTGGCACTTTTCTCCTGTGCATATATATATATACTCACAATACAGGGGCGGATCCAGGATATGATCAAGGGAGTCTCTAGCCCCTATAGCCCCCCCTTGGATCTACCACTACACACACACACGCGCACACACACACACACACAAACACACACACATACACACACACACACACACACACACATATATATATATATATATATATATATGTGTGTGTGTGTGTGTGTATGAGTGTGCGTAGTAGCCATACTTACATACCTGGATTCATGTACAACACAAAATAGGAATGTGTTGTATATAGTTTTGCCCGAAAATTTTCAGCGCCTCCCCTCCCATTGAAAATTTCTGGGTACGCGCCTGAATCTGTTGAAATCTGTTCTTTGCACAATGACAAGATATTACTATCATCATTGGAAAGTTAAGAAAGACATATTGTAACTTTAAAATTAAAATAAAAATTAAAAAATCCCAACAGGGCACGCCAGGCAGTGATTTCCGAAGTGCTTAGGTGATAGTAGAAATCTTTACCTAAATGTATATAAAGAAGTAGATTTTATACTTTAAAAATGTGAGGCTTTTGGATCAGTAGAAATTGTCCCTTGTTAAAAATCTGTTTATACTTGGAATCAGGGCCGGATTTAGGGGGATGCAAAGGTGCACGTATACCCTCCTTCATTGTAAATATACAGTACCTAAAGTGAGAAGCTACACAGTAAAAAATGGTTGTATTAATTCAACTCAATTTAAACACAGGGCAGTGGTTCCAGCGAGTGGGGTGCTGACTGCCACAGCCAATTATTGGTGCTGATTGCCACGACTGGCGCTGATTGCCAATATCAAGGTGCTGACTGCCATGATGGCGTGCTGACTGCCATGAGCCTGAGAGAAAGTTGCTAGACGTAACATTATCGGACGCCAAGAAGCATGAAAGAAACTAGATAATCCTTAGGATCGTGTTGTTCAGACCAACACCTAACAAAGGTAAACAGGTCTCTGTATCTACACTCATGTCCAAAATTAGTCACATGATTATAAATATGTTGTTCTACTAATATAATTTGATAACGAATTCGCCCGGTATTTCTTATAATGTTAGTATGTGTATAATCGGCAAAGACAAGTATGTGGTAAATTTCATGTCAAAAGAGCAGTAAATAAGAACAATAAAACGAAAATAAAATTTTCTTGTCCATTTAGTTACATTTTATTTTACTCATTATGATTTTTGTATTTATAATTCTTTTCCTATGAAATTTATCACAAATATAAATTTCCTGATTATACACATAATATAAGTATTAAAAGTACTCTGCAAAATTATCAAATTATATTCTTACAAGAAGACAGTTATAGATATGCGACAATAATTTTGGACATGAGTGTACTTTCAGTTTTGTCAGGGAGCGGTGCGTACAAAATTGGTACGATTTATGTATTCTCACTTGAACTCCCTATGCCAGCATGAACTGTGTACAGCTCTGCAAATTGTTTCGAGCAGCTCTTGAAAGTCCCAGCAAAAAAGCATTGCTGGCTGTACCTCACAAGGGAAGTTCAGGAGAAAGGACTCGCCTACAGAGAAAGCCATTTGAAGTCCCAATTCATGCTGATTATAACAAGCTAATAAAATTCCTGTACGGTTGAGAACGGTTCGAGATATTCAACTTGGAAGTTTATATGAGAAAATGAGAATATACGCATTTATACGCGTTAAGTATGATACAACATAATTAGTAACGAATATTGACATACGAATTGAAAGCTATCGGAAGTAACAGAAAAAAAAAGTGTTTCGCAATAACTAACGGGTTTGTTAGATACAATTAGTCATTACATTGTTCACAATAATCATAGGTTAAACTAACTAACTAACTAACTAACTCTATGGCCTATGGAACCCGGAGGTTCAGTGCCGCGTTCACAAAAGCTCTCCACTGACTTCTATCCTTAGCTAATTGCATCCAGTTTCTACTTTGTATTCATATCTCTGCGAGATCCATCTTAATATTATCCTCCCATCTGCGCCTAGGTCTTCCTAATGGTTGTTTTCCTATGGGTCTATCAGTCAAGACTTTGAAAGTGTTTCTACTTTCTTCCATTCTAGCTACATGACCTGCCCACCTAAGCCTCCTAGACTTGAGGACCCTAACAATGTTGGGTAAACCGTATAAACTATGTAGCTCCTCGTTATGAAGCTTCCGCCATTCCCCATTCTCGTTCCTCTTGGGTCCGAATATTCTTCTCAGGATCCTGTTCTCAAATACTTTCAGTCTATGTACTTCCCTCAGAGTAAGCGACCATGTTTCGCAACCATACAGAACAACAGGCATGATTATCGTTTTATATATTTTAAGCTTCAAATTCCTCGACAGAATTCGCGACGACAAGAGATTTTGAACCGAATAGTAACACGAATTCCCTGCTTTTAGTCGAAATTTAGTTTCTTCGTGAATATGATTTTCGTCTGTTAATATTGATCCTAAATATTTGAAAGTATCCACTTTATCAAAAGTATTATTTAATATTTTAACGCCTCCTCAATTTGCCGTATTACGGTCCCGACGCACTTCCATGTATTTAGTTTTCTCTGCATTTACTTCTAAACCCATGTCCCTGCAAGCGTTTAATAAGATCTCTGCATTTATTTCTACTGTTCTCCTATCATCCCCTATTAAATTTACATCATCAGCATACGCCATAACCTGGTGAATGCCGTTCAACTCTAGGCCCTGGTTGCTATCTTTGATTTTCCTTATGGCGTATTCCAGCACAAAGTTAAATAATAATGGCAACAACGCATCTCCTTGTTTCAGGCCATTTTCGACGTGGAAGCTCGTGGACAAAAATTTTCCTACCCGGACTTTACTTTGGGATTCACTTAAACATATCTTAATTAATCTAATTAGCTTTCTCGGTATTCCAAGCTCTGTAAGAACGTTGTATAATGTTTCTCTCCTAACCGAGTCGTAAGCCTTTCTAAAATCAATAAATAGTTGATGTATTGATGTATAATCATAGGTTAGAGATGAAAATTGATCACTGTTGTTCTTCTGTTTTATGAAGAAATGACGCAGGCAAAGTACTCCCTTGCACCATGAACATTTTATATGTGCAATTGTGTTGCATCCGTCAAGGGAACAGTTCGCAGAACCAAAGCAAAAAACAAATTCGACAAGTGATTCAAAAGTTATAGGCCTATAATTTGTTCGTAACCTGCCTTGCAGAACGCAAACTGAAACAATCTAATGTATCGCGGTGATCGGAAGTGATTCGTATGGACACGAACTTTATTTGATTGTTTCGTTGGTACATTATAACGTACAGATGAAGACGATTCATACTATGTACAAATCTCCTGCAATAATCTTTGATTGATCGGAATCAAAACACATCAAATGATTGCACAAAACGTGTGCAATTCTTTGGTATCTTCTCAACCATTAGTTCTTTGCCTTCCGTTATGCAACTTGTAATGGACAATTTGTCTGTGAATGGACCCCAGTGATCAAGCAATAGCAAGTTCAAACCCTCAGGCTTCGCCATGGGTGAGAATACTTAACGCATTGAAACGTGCATCCACTCATTTTCTCATATAAATTTCCAAGCTGAATATCTCGAACAGTTCTCAACGTACAGGAGTTTTATTACCTATTGTAATCAGCATGAGTTGGTCCTTCAAATGACATGCTTATTTCTCTGCAGGCGAGTGCTTCTCCCAAACTTCCTTTGTCAGCTGGCTTCAGACCATCATATCCATTAAATAATACAATAAAACAATTAATTTAAACAATGAAATGTGCGAATTGTACATATAACAGAAAAGACAATCCCTTTATAAACATCCAAGTGTATGTCGTTCCACTTAGTGAGCAACTTTGTAACTTATAGGATGCCACATAGATTTGCTGTGATTACTACTAAACTAATTAATAATCATAAATTTAGTATGAGGGATTAATTCCTCTCTTTCCAAATATAGTTTCTCCCAGGCACGTGGCAGTCAGCACGCCGTCGTAACAGTCAGCACCTTCATATTTGCAATCAGCGACAGTCGTGGCAGTCAGCACCAATAATTGGCTGTGGCAGTCAGCACCCGTGGCAATCAGCACCTATCCGTTCCAGCTTGACTACCACTATGCGGTGTTAGTTCAACACATACCCCGCGGTGTTGGCGTTTAACACAGGGGGTGTGTTACGTCTTTAACGCACAACCGGTGTTGAGTCGTGCCGTAAGCGTTAATGAACCACAAAATTGCTCCCCCAAAATATGTTAAGTCGCCTATGTGCATAATATGTTTACATTATGCTGAGTCTAAAAAACCACTTTAAACAAGTAAAAAAAATGTACTCCAGTGGTGGGGAGGGCACGAATCACCAACCTTTCAATTACTAGCCGCGTGCTCTTCCGGCTTGGCCACGGAGGTGATAAAGAAAACGTCGCTTGTAGAGGGATAAAATGTTGAGGTCTTTTGAATTTGGCTAATCAGAGTGCTCCTTTAAGCCGCGTATATTCGACGATAACCGTTCGGGATAAGATAAAATCTGCTCGCCATGTAGACCTAATTTTATAACAAATGACGACTGTCTATTTACTTTATTTTATAGTTCTAACATATACACTTTCAAATAATCGGCGCCAGTTCCATCTAATAAATTTGATGCGTTTGTTGCTTCTAGTATGCAATCGCTTAGAAAAAGAAGCAATAAATGTATCAAATATGAGAGATGAAATTTTGCGTATACCTGGATTTGTTTAAGTATTTCTTTCTACTGTGTTTGTCTGTAGCTTCAATTCATAAGCCTTTATAATTAGATGCCCAACATATTTGACAATCACGCAAAAAACAACACCGAAGATTCTACAATTGTGCTGATTTAACACACAGGCTGTGTGTCATTTCAACTACCGGCATTTGACACACAACTCCAAATGGAGAGGGAGTTGTTATAACCACTTGTTTGTGTTATATTTTAACACAATCGTGTTAACACATAGGCATGCTGTTGAAATAACACAACGATTTTTTACAGTGTAGCAATGAAAGCAGCAACACTTTCTGAAAACTTCTGCTGTCATGTTTCCATTTGGGTTTAAAAGAAAGTGAAGTTTTCAAAAATCAATAGTTTAAGTCAATTTTTTGAAGGTTGAATGAAAAGGATTCACCGAGAGCAGATACTTAGCACTTCCAGGCAATTCTTAATTCACACCACAGGTGCCTAAAGACATTTTAAAAAATCAAATTTAATTCAAATGTACTGGTAGTTATTAATGCACCCCCATCAGAAAATCCTGTATCGGCCCTGCTTGGAATTGGAATTTGTACAAAACTTGACAAATATACTTACGAATTATTTATGTTCAATATAATTTGTCAGTAGACCCTATGTAAAATAAATAAATAAAATAAAGAAGTTCAATATGTTGTGACAAGTAGTTGATACACAAAAGCTTTTACTTCATTACTATTAAAGATGAACGGAGACGTAATATGGAAGTTAACCCCTGTAAAGTTCAAAGATAACCACAACTTTATTTTCAAGGATTAGCCGAACCTTTGAAAGTAACGTTTTTTCTACTGCGTTAATTTAGAACAAGAGAGATTTTGTAGGGTCATTAAATGGGTATAGTGAACGAAATTTCTTTCATATTTTTTTTTCTTCTGCTCTGCATGGTAACATTAATTTTCTTATTCCCTATAGACATTATTTCATGTTACAATGTTTTCTTTTAATAGTTTATTATATTTTCATACTTTCGTGTTAAAGCTCTCTAATGAAATTTCATATCGACGTGTCCTTACAGCCAGTGGCGGCGGTTGGACGTTAAAAGTGGGGGGGGGCAAGACATGATCTGAACAATTGTATATCAATGTTAGATTTCCTGAGTGTTTCTAACACTGTTTGTTGAAAGGTTGTATAACTAATAGGATACTATCTTTTTTCACTTAAAACACCGCATATCGTATTTCTATTTTATTAAGTAAATTCATAAGAGCAATACAGGTAGATATTAACCCTTTATACTCTTAAACAACGAAAGTGTAAGAAGAGAGTTGAGTTCTTGCTCATGAACATCTTAAAATTCTGTCTGGAAAATTGTGTGATTAGATTATTTAATAAATTTGCAAAACAAATAAATAGAAGGGACAATATTAATCATAGTAATGAATAAAGACGCTTGTTTTGCAGAAGCTATATTGAAACTAGGAATTAATGAACAACTTATACTTTTAATTCCACACATGCCATCAAAGGAATGTTTTTACTCTTAGAAAATGAAATACAGTAAGTACTGCAAGCATATGCTACGACATTTAAAGAAATATGCAATTGCAATATTAATTGCTTTGAATTGCAATTAAAACGCAATTTCTGTAGTTTTCTTAACTCCACGCGAAGACAAATAACCAATACGTACTCACGCAACGGCAAATATATGGCACCATTTTTTCTGAAAAAGTAATACATACAAAACCTTTACCAGGGTCCACATTCTGGAAAATAAG
This sequence comes from Thermobia domestica, assembly GCF_964235325.1. NCBI lineage: Eukaryota > Metazoa > Arthropoda > Insecta > Zygentoma > Lepismatidae > Thermobia > Thermobia domestica. Next base: position 92,091,069 of record NC_137469.1, read on the forward strand.
TGAAAGTTACGAAAAGGTGAGGAAGTAAAAATGTATCAGGTGAAGTCAGGGAAATGGTGGATTGGTCAGGAAAAGTCAGGGAAAAATCGATTTAGGTCCATTGTTCAATTACTGAATTTATGAAATAGGGTTGATTTCTTTACTGTTAATGGATGCAAAATGTGGTGTTCTCGATGATAATATTGAGAGAGTCAGTGTTCTCTGATATAGTTATTGAAACTAATTTTCTGCGAGAAATACATACTGGCATATTTACTCAAAAGGGTAGACGCTGTTCTAGAAGAATTGAATGCTACCAAGAGGATATCTGGACAAGTGGCTGAGAACGCGAAGAAATAGTATCTCCAGCTCACAGTGAAAGCTCAGACTGAAGAACTTAAGGAACACTCGAGTGAATTCATAGCCAATGATAGAGATGGTATTGGACTTAATAAGTTTTTTTTTTTTTTTTTTTTAACTTAGTCTTAGGAAATGAGAAGAACTTCGTTTACTTATGGTCAGTTATGAAATTGTGTTTTATCTTCTTTCACGGAAATGCATTTTTTGAAAGTGGTTTGACAATAAACAAAATTCTCATTGTTGACAACTTACAAGAAGAATCTTTGGTGGCTCAACGGATCATATATGATTCTATGATGAGAATAGGTGGACCATCAGGATTAATAATTACAAGAAGTATGACAAATTTAGTGAGAAGTTAAATGAGACAATATTAGGTGTATTTGGAAAAGAAAAGAGAAATAAGTCCTGGAGACGAGAAGAGGAAGGAGAAACGGAAGATTCAGCAACAACTAAAGGTGTTGGAGGAAGAAGAAAAGAAAATTAAACTGCGGAGACAACAAGAAGGATATTCAGATCAATGAGAAGAAAACTATGCGAGAAAGGATGAAAACAAATTTCTAAATGGGTTGCATTTAACAACTGCACCAGCAAAAGTATGTGTTACATAATGTGTGTGTATGTGTGTGTGTGTGTTTTTTTTTTTTTTTTTTAATAATCGGTAAAATCATGTATGAACTGTTTATTACTATAGGCAATATTATAATATTGTAATTGGTATTATAATGTGTATTTTTTCTATATCTTAAGTATTCTGTATACTGCACACTTTCGTTTGTAAAAAATTGTGTAATATGTAAGCCTAATGAATATCGGCCTAATGCACATGTTTGTAAATTTACATTCGTTTGGAAAGAAAATTTAAAAAAGAAAGAAACAGAAGCGGAAGAGAACAAGGCCAACTATTGGGAGTGTAGAGGCTGGGGTTTCTTTCTTTTTTCTATATTTTTAAGTTATTCAGGGGTAAGAGAAACCTGGAACTTTCGTCATGGAAAGTCAGGGAAAAATCAAAGTTTTTCCTTTCTCCAAATTGTGTGAACACCCTTTTTACATTTCCAAATAAAACTATATAAATTAGGGCGTCACTTCAAAAAACTGGGGGGGGGGGCAACTGCCCCCTCTTGCCCCCCCTAATCGCCGCCCATGGTTACAGCCTACAAAAATATTATTGTTTATTTCATCCAAATCCATATTGTTTGTCGAGAGAGCAAATATACGAAAATGAATACAACTTAATAACTCTTGAATCACCCGGCCCATCTCGATCAAACTTTTAACATAGATAAAGTCCGTACCTGGAATGTTTTCATCATTTTACTTTGACGGCACAATGTAGAGGAGGTTAAGGGGGACATATACGTAAGAAAAAAAAATAAAATAGAATAGAAGAAATATAAAGTAAGTGTTTTTGTGACTTCATCACGCTTAAACCACCGAACCGATCTTAATCAAATTATCAACATAGATGAGGTTCGGACCTGAGGTGGTTTTCATCATATCCCTTTTACGATAGAACTTAGCGTAGGAGGAGAGGAGGGAAGAGATATAGAAAAATAAATAAGACTTAGTAACTCTTGAACCGACCACCCGACCGATCTCGGTCAAATTTTCAACATACATGACATTCGGGATTGGGATAATTTTTATCATGCCATTCCCCCCAACATGGGAAGGGGAGAGGGTTATATAAAAATCACCGAAAATGACCAATATCAAAGAACTCTTTATTAATAAAAAAAATGGAACATAATACTATTTTCTTAATTTTACCCAACGAAATTGGGTTGCGTCTTGGATTCGAGGACGTCTTAAAGTCGAGTAATTATCGACAAATTCTTAATTAAAGATGTTATTAACGTGTTATTAAAGCTACTTTGCTAGCCATAAATATTTTAAATTTTCTATTACATTCAATTATTCAGACAACAATGGTGTCCTGCGTGCGGGTTTGTCAGTTTTGTAATTGAAAACGAAGAAGAATATCTTATACACTAGAGTCACAAAGTTTATAAAATGTCAGTCCTGAAGGAGAAAGTAAATTATGGTTGCGTATGTAATTTTCAAATTATGTTTGAGATTCTTAGCTGTAGTGTCTAATTTTCATATCTGACTAGCAGCGTTCACCCCGCTTCGCTGCGGTCACCCCGGAACGCAATAAACTTTGTTACTTAGATAATTTTTACTTTTTCGCTTTCAAGTGATATGATAAAAACCATAGAAGATTGCAGTAAATGTTAACATTATATCGCCTGTCATTTATGTTAACCCGCCCCGCTTCGCTGCGGTCACCCCGGAAGTTTTCGCTTTCAAGTGATATGATAAAAACCATAGTAGATTGCAGTAAATGTTAACATTATATCGCCTGTCATTTATGTTAACCCGCCGAGTGACACGGTCATGCGGGTTGCATATAAATACGTTTATTTTTATACCTATGATGAACTAACAAAGGATTTGTACGTTATGGACACTTGAATGGTCAATTATCTCAAGACACTGGTAATTAAAAATTAAAGTGATATGATAAAAAACCATCTAGGGTCCAAATCCTAATAACCCCCCAAAAATAAAAGAAATTGGTTCAGCCGTATTAGCGTGATGAGGTAACAAAGGATTTGTGCGTTCTCTTTTATATATAAGACTAGCAGCGTTCACCCCGCTTCGATGCGGTCACCCCGGAACGCAATAAACTTTGTTACTTAGATAATTTTTACTTTTTCGCTTTCAAGTGATATGATAAAAACCATAGAAGATTGCAGTAAATCTTAACATTATATCGCCTGTCATTTATGTTAACCCGCCCCGCTTCGCTGCGGTCACCCCGGAAGTTTTCGCTTTCAAGTGATATGATAAAAACCATAGTAGATTGCAGTAAATGTTAACATTATATCGCCTGTCATTTATGTTAACCCGCCAAGTGACACGGTCATGCGGGTTGCATATAAATACGTTTATTTTTACCTATGATGAACTAACAAAGGATTTGTACGTTATGGACACTTGAATGGTCAATTATCTCAAGACACTGGTAATTAAAAATTAAAGTGATATGATAAAAACCATCTAGGGTCCAAATCCTAATAACCCCCCAAAAATAAAAGAAATTGGTTCAGCCGTATTAGCGTGATGAGGTAACAAAGGATTTGTGCGTTCTCTTTTATATATATAGATTTGTTTCAATTTTATCTTCTCTCTCGTTTTTGGACCAATGTTCATTTCTAAGAGCACCAGAAGGGTAGATCTCGAGTATCACTTTTGATTCGCGGACTACAGTTTGCAACACACTGGGCTTGAGTATATGCCTATTTACGGAAGGCAAGGGGACTAAAAGATTTGGTACTTAATATTGAAGATAATCGTATGTCCTTTGTATGTCATATGTCGTTTCCATGTTCAGCTTGAAAAAATATATAAATGATTCTTGATGCACTGCACTATAATTGATTTACATATTCGGAAGACACGGGTGAGATCTTGGATTTAATACATACATTTCGCGGATTGGGGTTCTTTTGTCTCAAACTCCTTTAAAGACCTGTTTAGTGTGTGTGTGGTGGCGGGGAAAATATTTTGAGATGACTTGATTTTGAGTTTAACGTCCCGTTCAGCAGCGAGGCTATGTGATACGTGGACCTACTGATTAACGTGGAATTCGAAACACATGAGCTCCCGTCGGGAATCGAACCCGGGCCTCCCACGCCAAAGGCGCGTACGCTAATCGCTTAGCCACGGAGGAGCTCGGGAAGATATGTTGTTGTTGTTACACAAAGAATACAAACTAGAATCGAATGAGAAATAAATAAACGAATGATAGGAATTCGGAATACCATGATATCGTACTTGGAGTCTAAACATGAATGAGGAGAGGGATAATGTGTCAAAAAGAATTTAACTATATCTTATAAAATAGATTATTAGTGTTATTAGATTTATTGCATATCCCTCGTATAATATTTCCGACTACACCAGAGATAGAGGTATTAGAACTCCTACGTATAGTCGAATTTTATATTTAAACGATATGTACGTAAACATTTTTGTTACCATGTCAGTCACTCAATTACTTGAGTTACTAGCATATTATTGAAAACCATTAGAATATTGTTCATGTAATACTCGTGCAACGAAAATTTTAAAGAAAGGGGCACGGTGTCTCAGTAGTAAGGTGCTTACCTCTGAAGCATCTAGTCCCTGACTCGATCCCCGGCCACGTAAGTTTGTGGTGGACAATATTTTCATGGATTTTCTCGGGGTACTCTCTTTTCATCTAACATTCTCATTCAATTAATTCCTCCATTATCATTAACTTGTCTAAATCATCGACTGCCTTAGTCTACGGTCATAATCGTTGGACGTTAAACTGAAAGATTTTATTTTTTAAATTTTTACTTTAAAGATAGAATTAGTTTAAATAGCTGCCTTAATAGTGCGAGATCATTGCACATGTTTCAAATTTGAAATATTAACTGTTGAAATGAATATTCTCATATATTTTCTTTTCTTTCTCCCCTTTCTTTGTTATTGATATACCCAAAATAAAATCCTGATCTCGAAAATAGGATATAATTTGAAAATTTTAATCAATATGTTATTGCTGATGTGTAAAACAGTATACACATCTATAAAGTATTGAACAGTGAATTCTGTGCTTAAAAATCTTAAGTCAACAATTTCCATACAAAAGTTAGTTGGTAAGCCTGATTGGGATGAAGAGACCTCGAAGCTTCAAAACGACCTGTTTGGATATCCATTTGGGGAGGAAGAGACCTTTTTTTTGGGGACGAAGAGACCTTACGGGGACAAAGTGACCGCTTGTGCTTTCTGGAGAAAATTGCAAGAGGTCGATACGTCCCAATATGGGGACCAAGAAACCTGTTCAAGATATCTATCTATCTATCTATCTATCTATCTATCTATCTATCTATCTATCTATCTATCTATCTATCTATCTATATCTATATACTGTATATATAGATATACAGATATATATATATATATATATATATATATATATATACGAGGGACAGTGAACAAGTTCTCCGAATGTTCTAGTTTGGACATTTGTGGTGCAATCACAATGAGTCTTGTACAGTACAGTCTTTAGGTTGCCTAATTATGAATTTGACAAGCATTAACACGTCATAACAGGCAGTGTTCGAGAAATGTAGCTGAACGAAACACTGTGTGGTGATTAGGGATGGCCACAAAGTTCCAGTTCCGAACAGGTTCTGGAACTGGTTCCGGGCCTGGATCCGAAAACCCGGTTCCAGAACTGGATCTTAGGAACCGGTTCCATACCTGAATACGAAAACCCGGTTCCATAACCGGATCTTAGGAACCGGTTCCAGATCTGGATCTGAAAACCGGTTCCAGAATCGGATCTTGGAAGCCGGTTCCAGACCTAGATCCGAAAAACCGGTTCCGGAACCGGATCCGTTCAGACCCGAAAACCGGTTCCACCAGGAACCGGTTCTGGCCATCCCTAGTGGTGATCAGTTGGTGCAATTTCACAGATCGAGCAACGCGCAAACATCAAGTTCATGTGTGAATTGCAGAAAATCTGCTTCAGAGACTTTGATAGCTTTAGAGGACTTTCGTCGGTGTTTCCACCAATCACAGAAGAAGTGGAACAAGTACAGTATATGTGTGTTTCGAAGGTGCCAACTTTGAAGGTGATTCAGTAAATGTGTACCTATATTGTGGTAATAAAGAGTTGTAAGAGAACTATGAGAACTTTCTGACTGGTCCTATATATATATACAGTGGCGGATCCAGGATATGTTCAAGGGAGGGGCTAAACCATATTTTGTCGTTTTATCCCGTGTAAAGCAGGATTGAAGCCCATTTTATCCAGTGTATACCCAGCGTCAAGAGGGGGGCTGTAGGCTCTATAGCCCTCCCCTTGGATCCGCCACTATATATATATATATATATATATATATATAAAGAACGGTGAACGATATAATCCTACATAAATGTATACGTTCAAAATACAGTTCCAGTTTTGAAAGTTCCATTTAAAAATCTTAAGAGCTTTCTTCTTGGGCGTTAATGAGTGAACGACCCGTCAGAAAGTGGGAACTTGGCAGGGATGTTTTAATGTATCTACCGTGTAGTCCTATTTGGAACCGTGAGACTATCATTTGTTTCGTTATGTGCAGAATTCTCTGATTGATGTTAAGTTAGTTTGAAACGAATCCGGTAAAAAAATCTCACTTGTCTCATTTGTTTAAAGCCAGACACAACAGAAATTCTATATCGAAGGGATCATGGTGTTGCCGGAACAATGGCAGAAGGTCATTGATAAAATGGTTCTTATATGCTTTAATTAGTTATTTTCAATTAATAATGAGTGTATTCTTAATGTTGACCTCCAAAGGCTCGACATCTTTTAGACTACCTGATATAATAGTATTTGTTTCGAAATGCACTTATTTTCTGCAAGTTAATAATTTTAAATGAAACAGATGGTGGGCAATATAGACAAGTTTCTCTGTAATACGACTAGGGATGATTAATACGAGACAAGATTTGTAGCTGTGTCGTCTCGTAAATGTGCTGTAAACGTGATGTCTCGAGTCGAAAAATGTATATTTCTCTATTGGAAGAGCCGTGTCTCGACTCGAATTTTGTCAGGAAAATCCCGTGTCGACTCGTCTCGTGCGCATCACTAAATACGAGTAATAATAATATTGAGTTGATGCTATTGAAATGTCAACTGATGTGAGTAACTTTCTAAGGCAATAATAATAATAATAATAATAATAATAATAATAATAATAATAATAATAATAATAATAATAATAATAATAATAATAATAATAATTATTATTATTATTATTATTATTATTATTATTATTATTATTATTATTATTATTATTATTATTATTATTATTATTATTATTATTATTATTATTATAAAGGAAAGAAAGGAAAAAATACACCTGGTTATTCAAACTAATCTCCGGATGGAGTTGGGCACTTTTTCCATTGCTAGCCAACAACTGTATTCCATTATGGAATTCTGCGATACAATAAAAGCTTTAACTGAACGCTACCTGCCCGATTACTTTTAAAGTTCTTCTCTACAAGAACTGATCCAGATGCCAAAAGAGATGGTAAACAGTCAGAGAGACGTCAGGAAAATCCAGTGGGTCAGAAAGGGTTTCATACTGCAATATTTCATTCTTTCTTTTTACAATTTAGTATAAGCCTTATTGTTGTTATCTCAATAGGATGTTTAAAAAACTTGAGGAAGATCTGTAAAGAATATGCGATGAAAATAAATGTTGGAAAGACAAAAGCCATGGTGATTGGAAAGAAAGATTCGGTGTCAAATATAGAAGTAGAAGGGGAGAAAATAGAACAGGTGACTAGTTTTTGATACTTGGGTAGTGTTATTAGTGATGGTATGAAATGTGAACGTGAAATAAAATCAAGGATAGGAATGGCGGAAGAAGCCGTCAGGAGGAAGAGAAGTCTGTTTTGTGGGACTTTGAATAAAAGTTATGAAAAAGACTCATAAAATGTTAAATGTGAAGTATTGTACTGCATGGGTTAGAAACATGTTCATTATGCAAATATGATGAAAAACGACTGGAAACTTTCGAAATGTTGGTGTAGAGAAGAATGGAGAGAATTAGCTAGGTCGAGCGAAAAACGAATGAGGAGGTTAGGGGAAAAAACAATTTTAGATATTATTAAGAAGAGGAACAGAAACTGGTTGGGACATTGACGAAGGAGAAACTGTATTGTTAGGGACGTGCTAGAGGGTATAGTGTCAAGAAAAAGAGGGAGGGGGCGAAGGACACTACAATTAATGGACGATGTCAAAACGGAAAAATCGTACATGAAGACTAAGAAGTTAGTGAAAGACGGTGGAGCATGTAAGTTTCTCAATTGCAACAAGTAACCTTCCAGTAATGATACAATACCTATGATGATGATGATATTTTTGTTTTCATTGTCCCAATCTGTCCACTTAGGTTTCACAGACTAGTTAAATAATTTCGTCACTTGTAATTTTAACAGGTTATTAGATCCCAAAGAACTTGATTGATACAGAAAGTACTGACTAAAATTTCTTTTAATTCAGTTGCGTTTTCTTCCTTTATGTAAGTTGGCGAAAGGTATATTGTTGTTGTATTCTATTGTGACTTCTTATGTTGTTTATTGTTTGCATCACATCCGAAAACAGTGGTGAAGATGGAAAAGCTCATTGTATCATAACATCCATTTTGTTTCATGCACTGAATGCTTGCCTTTTCTAAATCAACTTCGTTCGCGTGGTTTTATTTTCTGTTACTAGCTATTTCTGGTCTGTTTGAAACAGCAGTATCTCAAGTAGAATTACGTTGAAAGCTGAGAGCATCTTGTAAAGCAAATACTCTTTGATTTAAGGCAACAAACAGAGAAGCACTCAAAGTAGCACTTAAGTGTAAGACAGACTTTCAATTAATTTCAGTTTCTTAAACTACGAGTATCAATTATCAGATCAACTTATTTTCGAAGGTAGAAAACAGTTTGTTTTCTGTTCTTGTAACTTCTTCTTCTTTTTCCCTCGTTAAATCTGTTGGAAGGATTATTACTACAGGAAAAATACATTAGTTGTTCTAGAAACCCTACGTACAGTACTCATCTTTTGATTTGGAATAGAATACAAGTATTTTCCTTTCCTCGCGTATTTTTCTCTAGCTTTTTAGGAAACAAGATTTTGATTTTTTTTTAATTTAGTCGCCCACAGACAGCCTTTAAGAAAGAGTTTCTTTTCTAAAATTTCACATCGTATAATTGGGCACCGAAACCAATGAAGATAGTGATGATGAGATGCACTATAGTGGTGGAATGACGAAAGTAGGAGAAAACGGAAAAACTTCGAAAAAAACACGCTCACGATGTTTGTCCACCACAAAGCTCATTTGACAGAAGCTGGGATTGAACAACGAACACCACGCAACAGAAGTAAGGCCTGCACCACTGAGCCACTGCAACCCCATTAAGAGAAAGTAATGAAGAAAGGAGAATCATTACCTTACACAGAAATCCCTTGACCAAAGTCTATTCTCACTTATGTAATAAAACCAGAAAATTAGAACTGCTGACGTATATGAACATATTTGCTGCTTTGAAATCCATTCCGGTATGGAACAACACATGTAATTTACATGGTAGACCAATAATCTTGATACGGCCTTATAACTTTTAAACTAATGGACAAAAAAGCTGAAATTTTGTAGCATGCAAATATCCGGAGAAGGAGGTTGTTTGTCATACTTTGTAATATTACCAAGTTACTAGTGTAGCTAACTAACAAAAAAATATATATATATTTTTAAATAATATTAAGTCAAATTATTACAAGCATATTTCAAATCTACATATCAAGCAAAAACTTTGAATATCACATCCGTTATTCAGTAGACCCCTATTTGAAACTAAGAACGCTACAGTATCAGAAACATCCAAATTTTGGTCTCCTCTATAGCGATAATAACACAACTGAGGCTGGAGGGACAAAGCATCCAAAGCACTTCAGTATTTAATAGTATGGTCATGATATAGATTTCGAATGAATAGAAACAATGATGCAAGGGATTACATTTTTGACTTTTTTTCAAAACCATCTATTTCGGAAAATTACTTAAATAAGTATCTCATCTAACTGCATAGATGGTTTTCAGTAGATGTGCAGATCACAATGGCGTTTTCCGTAATTTGATACCTCAAACCATTCTGGAGATATGATAAATAATGGTAAAGTTTTACAATACTGCTTAAAATTATGTAATTCAGAGAACTTGTTGTAATTACCTTTGACGAAAAGGATTGTTGTAATGTTATGAAAGCAAAGTAAATAAACACTTATTTTTAAAGTTCTTGTTAATACGTTATTTTAAGAAACAAAATGAAATTTATATTTTTTTCATATCTCCGGAACGGTTTGGAATTTCAAATTGCTGTAAACCACATTATGTTCTTTATGTCTCTTTAAAACAATATATGAAATTGGATGAGATATGTATCTAAAAGTTTTTCGAAATAAAGTTCTTTGAAAAAATCACATTTTAAATTCCTTGTAATTTCCTTTCTACCTGTTCGAAACAGTCATATGATCGTAGTATTTGATACTAAAATACTCTCGATGTGCAATACCCTGTTACTTGGGTTATTACTGATAACAGAACCTTCTAAAATTTGGTTTTATTAGGATTTTTGTGATACAGTATCCAAGGGCTCCCATGTTTTGGTTTCCAAAGGGGGGGGGGGCAAGTATTAGCGACGTTTCAAATATAGTTTCAAATTTTGCTGTAACTAATGTAAAAATTCTATTGGGTTTTAGATATTCCCAAGTACAATTTCCTCTTAGGGAGGGCGAGCGCCCCACCTTGCCCTCCCCCTGATGGACGCCCTTGACTGTATCGTCCTTAGTTTGCAGCACTGATTAATAGATATTATATTGTTAGTTTTCGTTCAACATTAGATTTGAAATGTATATATATATATATATATATATATATATATATATATATATATATATATATATATATATATATATATATATATATATAACCGGACGTAGTACCATTTGATAAAATATAACTTTATGATAAGTTAGTAACACTGTTAAATTGGTGATATCACACGGTATGTCAAGAAATATACTCCAGTCGATGTTTCCATATACGAAATTTCAGTGTTTATAATTTAGTATTTTAAATGTTACAGGGGCGTATCAAAATAAGTGGTCCACCCTGTATATTTTTCTGTACAAAGAATATCTATATATATAAAATTGAAAATCACTATGTTTGTGACTAAATCTCCAGACCGATCTCGATCAATTTGTAACATAGATGAGGTTCGAGGCTGGGATGAATTAAGACTATTCACTTTGATGGTAGAACTGAGTGATGGGGAGGGGAAGGGGGTATAAAATATAAATAAAACTTAATAACTCATGAACCACTCGATCGATCTTGATCTAATTTTCAACATAGATTAGGCTCAGGCCTGGGATCGTTTTTATGATTTAAATTTGACGGAGCAACGTAGGGGAAGAGAAGGAGGGGAAGATATATAAATATCAATTTATATAAGACTGAAAGTGACAATTATTGTAACTTAATAACTCTTGAACTATCCGACAGATCTCAATCAAATTTTCAAGTTACATGAGGTTCGTATCTGGAAACATTTTTGTAATTTCGTTTTAACGGTAGATCCTAGGGAAGGGAGAGAGGAGGAGGACGTATAAATAAAAACTAATAAAAACTAACAACTTTTGAACCACCCGACCAATCTCGATCAAATTTCCAACATACATGACGGTCAGGCCTTGGGGGAGGGGGTTATCGTTTCACTTTGACGAGCCAACATAGGGGAGGGGAAGGGGGAAATATATGTAAAAAAAATAAAATAAAAATGACTGCCTTTCTGACTTCATCACTCTTGAACCACCTAACCGATCTAAATGAAATTTTCAACCTACATGAGTTCTAGGGACAGCGATTGCTTTCGGCTATTCGCTTGACAATCCAACGTAGGATAGGGGTAGGGGGAGAGAAATTTAAAAGCGATCAAAAATGACCGTTATTAGTGCTGAATCCATAGTTTTCGGGATCGCTGAGAGAAACAGTGACAATTATGATGCTGTTGAATCCAAGTTCAGCCCTGATTGTTGGGAAGAGGGAGGGTAGAACGTAGGGGAGGGGATAAACATTTTAAAATGGTCGAAAATGACTAATACTAGTATCGAACTAGTGTGTGTAGTTTTAGGAGTAGCTGAGATTAACAGTGACACTTCTGATGCCATGTGCCGCAACATGGAGGATTGAAAGGGGGAGCTATATATCATAATGATCGAAAATGACTAATCCATAGTTTTCGGGATCCTTCAGATGAACAGTGACATTTCCGATCTGGTTTAAATCCGAAATCAGCCCCGCCAGTTGGGGGAGAAGAGAAAGAGATATATAAAAATGATCGAAAATGGCCACTATTAGTGTCGAATATATAGTTTTCTGGGTCGCTTAGATGAACAGTGATACTTTCGATCCCGTTTAAATTAAAATTCAACCCCGCAACTTGGGATAGGGGTAGATAATAAAATGATCGAAAATGACCAATATTAGTGTCGAATCCATGGTTTTCGGGGTCGCCGAGATGATCAATGATCTTTCCGTTTAAATCAATGCCATTAAAAACTAAACAGCATATTTCACGCTGCTAAACACATGAAATACGGAGTTGTGCATTTAAATTTTCATTTCAACCCTGCGAAGCGGGTAATATGTACTAGTCTCTTATAGTTCCATGGAAGATATGTATTTCAAGATTTGTCGTGGGGAAAGTCTAGCTGTTCTTTAGTTTTTTGTATGCATGTTAGTGATCGAATCATAGCTTTGCATTCCACACTGTCAATGTCATTGAGGTATAATAATGCCAAATCAGAACAAAATACTTTTAGCTGTTCATCACTTTCATCTGATTTCTGTTAAATGAAGTCATCAGCGGAACAGAGAAGTCGAAACATATCATTTAGATCTCGCATCTGGGAAACACAATGACACTTTTGCTGTTTCGTTCTCATTTTGTATGTTGTCGCTGCGCCTCGAAGAACCGCTATGTAACATTTTTGTCGAAAATGAGTTATGCCGTGCAAATAAACCTCAAAGCTGTCAGGCAGCGTCCCTTGTAATGTGGGTAAGTGAATATTTAATTGTTTCGCCACAACAATGAAAAAATAATAGATTGAAATTAAAGGCTTCAGGTTCTCATCACGTATGTATTGATTAATGTATACAAATCCTCTATGTGTTTAGAAAGGCACGAAAGGTGCTACGTAAATACAAAAATATTGTTGAAATAAGTTACAACAATGTCCAATGCATAATATACGCAGAACCAATTTTATTATATTTTTTCAAGTATTTCCGTGTATTTGGCAAAATTTTACGAGTTTTGAATGTTTTTTGCTTCTCCTGAAAAGTTGTTGTTTCAACACATAGCAGTTCTTCGAGGTGCAGCGACGATGTACTGTATTTATGATAAAACAAGGGAGTTTTGTTTCGCAGTGTGAAACTACAGAAGACTTCCAAACTAAGCGAATTTAATACTCAAACTTGAAGTAGTAAATCTATGACTACAGCTTGCAGTTAATTAATAAGTTTAAAAATATAGTCTGTTCCTCGGACGCTGAATCCGTATCAAAAAGCGAATACTCACTATCTTTTATTGTTTTAGCTTTATGAAGCTTAACAGGGAAATCGGAAGTGGTAATATAAGTCTTTCACTTCATGCTACAATAAAGGAATTAAATCAGAAGTGAAACATTCCTGCGGTACTGAATTCATATCAACAAACTGCTTGTTTCTATCTATTTCCTTTTTGTCCATTATGCGAGCAGTGTTGAAACCGAAAAATCATGGATTTTCACCACTTCCAATTTCAACAGTTAGATAAAAATCGAAACAGAACTCACTCTTTGAGACACCGAATGAATCAGAAAACCGCTTTCCTATGATGATCTACGTTCAAACCGAAAATGGTTGATTTCTATCACTTCTATTTTGATGGATCCTGTTAAAATTAATACAGTAATACTGTTATGGCTTCCAGAGTGTGTTTAAGGTTAATTATCTAGCGAATAATGAGAAGTTTCAAAGTAGACAAAAAAAGAGACTAGGACTGAGTGTATTTGCAGAAATCGATCTCATTAGAGATAACCTATTTGGAAGAACAGAAACCCAATACAAAAACAGAATATCAATATACTACTTCTACGAAATCAAAACTGGTTTAGAAAAGCAAGAAATGTTACTGAATCAAGATGATGATTTACGTAGTTTCCTCTCTGTTGTCTGGGACAACGCGGCGAACGCTTTGACAACCATTTGAGTGGAAAATGATTGTCTTTCCTCGAAAACGCCCACAGGCGACACCTAGTGCCAATCATTAAACGAGAATTTCTGAGACGAGATATCGTCTAAGAGCTTCGCTGACACGAAAAAAGGAAAAGGTTTTTCTTTGCGCTTCCCTAATTCTTTCTTTCGCTGTGTTAGGGGGAAGAGTATGTGTTGTTATGTTAAGAACTTTATATATATATATATATATATATATATATATATATATATATATATATATATATATATATATATATATATATATATATATATATATATATATATATATATATATATATATATAGATATATATAGATATATATAGATATAGATATAGATATAGATATAGATATAGATATATATATATATATATAATATCAATAATTTCTTTTGTAACATTTTCATAAGTATGCAAAGAAAAAACTTTTTACTTCTCAACTGCACGATATTCAAATAATGATGTCGGAACATACTTTCTATTTTGAGGATGAAACACTTGACAACGAATTCACCTTGTTTATTAGTTTTTCGTTTACCATGGAATTGTGTTACATTATATTTTTTGACGAATAATAATAACGAAGTCATGGCAACAATGTATTCAAAGAATTCCTTTTCAAGTTGAAGATAAAAATTGTTATTCCAAAAAAGAATATCGTCAAAATTTGAGGTGAAGTAATATTCAAGACGAATTCGTTTATTGAAATGAACTGCAGAGTTGGAGTAGGTCAATGAAAACTTGACCAACGACCCACTGACCCACCACTCATCTTAACCCACGATCCACTGACCCACCACCCACCATGACCCACTCTGACCCACGACCCACCATGAACTACCACCCACTCTTACCCACCGTGACTTACCATGAACCACCACCCACGGTGACCCACTGTGACCCACCACCCACCGTGACCCACCATGACCCACAACCCACCGTGACCCACGACCCACCATGATCCACTCTCATCTACTGTGACCTACTCTGACTCACCAAAAAACTTCGTCAGCAACTCTGACACATGATCCACGGCCTCTTCTCTACTGACTAAAGAGTTTACACTTGTAATAAACCAAGACTGTGAAATTGTCACTAATCGGAGTTTGAATTTCTATGGTCAATCGCTCAAGCACCACTCTGTTACAATAAGAAAGCAAAGAAGAGACTTATTAAAAATTAGGTACAAAGTTGAATAACACAAATAAGCCATTAGTAATACAAGTAGCATTTTCCATAACTCGTAATTTGCCAACTTACAACAAATCTGAAATCGGGTTTATCTCCTGTTGGCCTCCTGTGGTAAATCATCCGCAGAGAAATAATGTTCATCCTTCAGCCAAGAAATAACTAGCTCGTCTACTTTGAGCTTGTCTAGCGGTGGACCATTAACATTGATGAACAAAAGTTAGACAATGTTTGAGCACTTAGTCTATTTCTAATATCAGTCATCTGTAAATTTATAAGGAGAAATCCCCGTTAGCACTCTGTCGTGGAAATTAATAACTTCTACCCGACGTAGAAATTTCTGCAACTTCTCATCGACAATCTGCTTGTTAGACTTAAGTCTGATAACGATTTTTCTATGTCAGTTTTGAAATACTCAGCAAGAAGAATCACCTCTCTATCACCATACATCTTTTCCATATCGACCATGTCAGTTGGCAATGTCGACCCATGTAGAACAGAAACTTCATCTAGGCCTACCATAGTTTTCACAGGGAAACTTGTGCATAACTTATCAATTAAAATCTGATGAACTCATGATTTCTTATTTGTTTATAAATTTAATTTTTGTAATTACACATGAAGGTTTGATATCATTGACCAAGTTCCCTCCCCCCCCCCCTAAAAGCAAAAGCGAACTAGGTTCCAGGGAAGTGTTTAGAGGTGAATGGGAATTTCCCTCCTTCTTCCCCTTCAATTACCACGCTGCTGTTCATCATCGGCCAAATTACGATGAATTTCAATTAAATTATCATAGTATAATTATTTCCTTTTTGAATTACCGACACTTTTCAGTGGAAAAAAAGATGAAATTTGAAAGTCCCAAATCAAGGTAAGTAGACCAATGTAAAGTTTTTTTTTTTTTAAAAAAAAGTGTTAAATTTTCCATATAATTATGCGTACAATCCAAACTTAAAATTTCCGTGTAATTAAGCTTACAGTACAAATTTTATGTCTATTTTTCTCACAACTTTATGGGTTGATTGCCCTGTGCTGTAAGCGCTCCATATAATAAACATAAGCTTCTATTATTATAGTAGAAAGCAATGGATATATGAAGTGAAGCACTGTAATTTTTGTTTCTGAATTTTTTCTTAACTAATATCGATCGTTTTTGATCATTTTTACAAGCCAACTCACTACCAATTTTCCATATATAGAAAGTGCTAGGACATATTCCCATAAAGGAGAATTAAAAAAAAAATGCTAGGACACATTCTGTTTATTTTCAATAAAGAGTTAATACACTGAATTTCAGCTCCGTAAGTTTAACGGCTTGCGAGATACTAATTTTTTTTCGCAAAAATTCGGATCCTCACTACCTCCTTAGGATATGTATTATAATGAAAGCAATATAACATCCCAGTTTGGATTAAGGCCTAACAATATACCAAAAGTCATTTCATTTGACTTTGCAATTTGGCCGTGATGTTCAGGCACACAGAGTTACATTCATTTTTTATATAATAATTTATATATTACAGTGATTCAAAAATATATTTTTTCCAGTACTTAGCTCCTCTAAAAACTCACAGGCTTCGAAGGCCAAGTAGTAGGATAAGTCCTATTGCTATTATTACAATTAAAAATATCAATATCCAAAAGTGTCTGAAGTTCTTTTATTCACTTAGATATATTCACCTCAGGTAAGTAGATAGAAACAAATGGAAAAGGAAATAAATGAAGGTCTTGAAAGTAAAACGCAGACAAATTTGCCATCTTCAGAAGATACTGTCTAGAATGCAGTGAGCACAGTGGGTCGGTGGGTAGCAGTGGGTCATGGTGGGTGGTGGGTCACATGCTGTTGATCCACGACCCACTGACCCACTCAGAAAACTTGACCCACCGACCCACTCCATCTCTGCTACATAGCACAAAATTCTTAGGAAAAACATGTGTTAAGAAACTTTTATTGTACACAACGTTCGAGAAAATAATACATATAGTATTGAACGTACAGCAGAACTTCATTTGGGCTTTTGTGATCACTATTATTTAGCAGTAGATCACTTATCTCTAGTGCTAACGGCTCCTAGTAATGTGAACTTATAGTGGACATCTTATAAGTGTTTTTTTTTTTAAGTTCTTTCACTTCCTCTCCTGTTTTCAATACATAAATCGGTACCGTTCTTACGCATTTATCATCCACCTCTTCGGTTACGTGTATCAGTGTGATGAATGCGGCATTTTTCAAAGAGGAGTGTTCAAGAATCCAAGCTCATAACATTACAGGACATTATGTTTTCTGTATACCTATCCTCCTGACTTTTCCTGATAATATTAATAGATAAGTGTCTCTAAAGCAGTGCAAAGTATGCATTTAAACTAGAGGTTTCCAACTGCGGCTACCTACATTATGCGGTCTTCGGGTTTTGAGAAGAAACAAAGCAGTAATGCAGGATTGCAAAAAGAGCTTATCTATGGAACGAAACAAAGCAAGAAGCTGCAGCTATATATGTCTCGTATCTACACACACAAGTAACAATAAAAAAACATAAATTACCATCATCTTATGAAAAGTGATCAAATCAGCAGGCAAGAAAGACTTACAATCCACTTTCGTAGTAATCTAAATGTAATATTCGCACATTTTGCAGGTCAGTACTTGTGCAAGGTCATGAATAAAGGTTTTCATTAATTGCAAATAACTTACTTTATCTTACCTTTGCTTTGCTTAATTTTGACTATAAAAGTGAAACGTACTTTAAATCAACTTTGAGTTTATAATTGTTCAAAATGGAGGGTAAACATTTTATTAAAGAAGCTCATTTTGGCTAAATAATATTAGTTTTTAGTTTTGCTGATGAGTGTCGCTAGTGCTGAAGTCCGAATTTGGTTCCCGATGGGAGTTCATGTGGTTCAGATTCTATGTTAAGTTGTATATTCAAGTGATCGAGCTACCGAGCACCCCAAATTTCATTATATTGACTGAAAATAGAGCCGCGGGGACTCGGTGGTAAAGCTTCTGGTGCGTGGAATCCCTGGATTGATCCTAGCTCCCAAGTGGGCTTTGTGGTGAACAAACACCATGTGAGTGTGTTTTCTCGTGGTTTTTTATTTCCTTCTCTTTCTTCATTCCACCTTTCTCGACATTCTCATCATCACCATCTCTCTTAAACTCGGTACATAATAGCGAGACGTTAAGCTAAAAGAAATAGTGAAAATGAAATAAAATCTCTAGTATTATGTTCCCTGGTTATGCCCGTAAAGCTAAAATAAAAAGCTAATTAGTAAAAATGAATGATTATGAAATAATTTTGGAATAAAAATGTGGTAGTAAACGGGAGAACTCCAAGAAAATTTATAAAAATATTAACATCCACCAAAGACTTCATGGCTTGGGATCCAAACCACTGAACTCTCCCACGAGAGCTAACCGCTCTAAAAGATGAGCGACGATGCCTTCTCATTGTACTTAATGTAATTATGAAGACTACCTGAATATCTTGAATATGATCCAATGAAATTTAACTAGAGCGTTCAGTGAAAATATTATCAAATTTATTAGGTCCGGGATATAAGACTGGTGCGTGCTCTTGGGTCCGGGATTAGATACTCGTATCCTAACATACATTCGTACCTGAAGAGTAAATGAGGTAATGTAATGTACTATCTCAGGTGATTTTAAGCTGGAAGTGGAATTCACAATCCTACCAGGGGATCCTCCGCTCCCAAAAGACTATTGTCTTTAAAGGGAAACAGTCTTCATCAACTATTGGGTCTGGTAATGTACGGGAGATAAAACCTCTTCCATAAATAGAGGAAGTTCCATATTGCTTGAAGCTCTACCGAGGAAGGGTGTGATAGTTTCTCGCAATGGTGGCCTACACGTACCATTGGGTTCGGAAGATAGCTTATCTACAACGTGTAGGTGGTACGTAACACGTTAAAAATAGGTAGGCCCGTATTGCTTGAGAGGGCCTACCAGGGAAGGTTCTCCGACTCCCAAATTATCATGTCTGTCAGCGAACGGTCTATATCAGTCATTGGCTTTGGTAATGTACGCTGTACTCTATCATAATTGGAAGGGAAGTCTCGATTGCTTGAATGATCCTACCGGGGGAGGAATGTTAGTTTACTGTCTGTAGAAGAACTGAACGGTGACTGGTGAAAAGTGCCTATCTCAGGTATCTGAGTAACGGTTTCTGAAGCTCTGCGGGATAAGGGACTGACATCAAACTCAAATGCGACTTAACATATCCAGGATGAGATATGGGAGTGGGATATATCTCGAAGTGTGTGTGGTACGTCTACGGGAAAGGCGATGGCCAGTGAACGATAGGTACGCAGAGCTGGGACTGAACAATCAATCTCGGTCATGCCTGCTCCCGGATTGGGTTGGACTCTTCTTGACTGTGGTCATACCGTGAGATTCGGTAGCTTATGTGAGCTTATCCCAGGAATCTGGGTGACAGTGAGCATGGGCGAAAAGTGAGTTTGCCTTGCACGCTCGGGCACAATGTCTGCAAGCATGGGAGGACCTGACTCGCTAGCAGAACCACCACGGGCAGTAGGCCAACTAGTAGGCACTCAGGACTTCGGTCTGGCCGCACAGTGGGAGCATCTCACTCTCTTAGAGAAAAGGGGCGAATCGCGAATCAAGGTAAAGGGACACACCTTAATGGTGCACATCGTGCATGAGGACAAACGTCCAAGATTGAGAAACTACGGGCCGGATGCATCTAGAGGATTGGTCCAAAACTAAGGGAAAACGACCACAGCAGTCTCATCAGGTATGCGCAGTGTGGGAGTAGATCACTTTCATTTAATTGGACAGTACCTTGAGACTCTTTTCTTAAATTTCAAGAGAAGTACATTTGGCTCACCCTTAAATTTTGGAATTGTCAAAAAATAAAAATTCGTAATTGTTCTCTAGAACTCACGTATATAAACTTTTGTAACTTTTGATTGTCTAAGTTGTGTCCTTTCATGTGTAAAAATTGCCAAAATTCAAATTTAGGATTTTGACCTAATATATCATTGTAATGGCTTGAAACTCAGCGACAACTTATCGTCTAAGATCAATGGAGCAATCGAATTGTTTGATTCCTACTTTTGATTCACAATGCCATACTTTGAGCCTTAACGATTGTAGTCTAAGGTCATACGTGGAAGTTTATACTTGGTGCAATTTGATTCGCCGACAACTGTCTCTGATTAACTACCAATTTTGGACTTGAAAATCGAAATTTAGAGTATGAAAACTGATTAGAATTTAATAAAACCGATTGATGTATAATAACTTTTTTCGCAATTTGAACCTTAGTATTTGTAGACATGATTTGTACGTAATCTAATTAGTGGTGATGAAATATGATTGGTTGATCCATGCCCAAAAACAAATTCCATATTTTGGACTTCAACCCTGACATGTAATTCTTGCAGCCTATTGATATGTATAAAAATTTATCACTTTGAACTCTATGATTGTAGCTATTACTCATAGTCATAGTCATTGATTTGAAAGTTTTGGGGGAGGTCCGGACCCGGTAGATCCTTCCC
Source organism: Thermobia domestica (assembly GCF_964235325.1). Taxonomy (NCBI): domain Eukaryota; kingdom Metazoa; phylum Arthropoda; class Insecta; order Zygentoma; family Lepismatidae; genus Thermobia; species Thermobia domestica. The sequence goes on from NC_137469.1 coordinate 92,112,036, forward strand.
CCAGTGGGTGCGCCTCTAGTCCGAAATTATCATTAACCGTTAAGAGCCTGACATAGTAAAAATTTACCATTTTTACCACAGTAATACAAAATTTACCATTTTCCATTTGCTTTTTTTTTTAAATAAGTGAAAGGAGATAATGAAATGCAACTTACCACAATCATAATGTTATTCTACAGTAGAAGATATGAACCTGAAGGATTTTCAGTGTTGTTATCCATAGAAATTACAATTCAGAATAACATTTCCCTCAAAATCCAAGTTAAGGCAGCGAGTACAGGAACAAACTCAACTGCATTTAGGGTTGCCAACTGGCCAGTATTTCACCGGCTTGGCCGGAAATATTGCTGTTATTTTAAGGCCAGTGACCGGTACAAACTTCTTAACAGTCCCTTTTTGACCGGTATTTTGAAATCTGAATCCAGAATAAACCTCGAATATCGAAATTCTTCAACAGATCCTTTACAAATACAAATTTCCGTTAGTTCCTTTACAATACATTAAGCGATATTATATATATATATATATATATATATATATATATATATATATATATATATATATATATATATATATATATATATATATATAGGGCCTATATATGAGTGTGTGTGTGTGTGTGTGTTTAATCTATGGCGGTTTTTCATTTATTTAACATAAGAAATTTTATAACAATTAGATCATATTGTTAATATGCAATACTTCTATATATTGTGAAACATTGTTTCAACAATAGAGACACAAGTGTATAATTTGTCATAATTGTACGGCATAAGTATAGTGATGAACATTATCTGTCCATCGATTGTTGGCAAATACCTCTTACGCATTTTGTTAGCACAATGTTTGTTGCATTGTTTAGTTTCACGCCCCAAAATGCTGCATATGACAACTTCCCTTAAAATTCCAACTTCCTTCCTTAGGACTTCTTTAAGCAATTTCCTATAGAGAAGTAAGGGTTTAAAGAGTAATTGCCATTTTGTAAATCGACAGTTGTCACGTAAGGATTAATATATTTTTGTTCATCTGTTTTAATAATTTTATAGAAGTGGTAGTTACTGGTAAATACAATAAAATGACCAATACCGACTTCAGTTTCTCATTTTTATCACAATGTATCAATGAAGCTTATTAGTGAAAGTATTAAGGATATGCAGAATACAGGTGCTAAAGCACTTTCGTCCACGATAGTACATTTCTTTCCCATGGATGGGTCCGAACAGAATACTTCACACTTAGGCCTATATCATAGGGAATTTCGAAAGGATATCGGTATTGTTTTTTTTTCAGAGTTGGCAACCCTACCTGCATTCAATTATGTATCATGTTGTCATGGAATCTAATGAACTACTTGTTAAATAATAGTTGTACTTAGTTTGTAATAAACAAGATAGTTTTAACATGCAGTTATTAAAATTAATGTTATTTAAAAATAGTTTACAGAATTCTGATACAATAGGACAGTAATCAATGACTTTGAATTCGTTCCTCTAGTAACTGATTTAAATTAGATTTTGGGGAAAATGTTATTCTGGCAACACTGTAATTTCTATGGATGACAACACTGAAAATTCTTCAGGTTTATATTTTCCTTTGTAGAGTAACATTGTCTATGGTTGTGGTAAGTTGCATTTCATTGTCTTTCCACTTATGAAAAACAAGCAAAATTAAAATGGTAAATTTTGTATTATTTTTAGTATGGCAGGCTATTAAACCTTAATTTTGGTTTAACCAAAACATTGTTCAAACTTGATACATGTATCAGTCAACAGGTGACATCAAGCCAGTGTTGCAACAGTCATAGCTCTGGAGTGGGCTGAAAAATAATAGCTACCAATTTGAAACAACAAGGGTTGAATTCATTATTTTATACCAGTATAATACATGGCTCCATAACACCAAACTAAAAGAGGTAAAATTCTAGAACCCGTCTACCCCTTCTTCCAAGAATCCAAATCAAGAAAGTGCTCTTTATTACTTTTTACAAACATCCAAATAGGAGGACCCGAACAGCCGTGGGAGTAGATGAAATTTTTCTCACATGTAGGGTGTATAATACATCTTCGGTATGTATTGTAAGGAAAAAATGAAATGAAATTTTTGAGTTTTACGTCCCACGGTTATGCCGGTTAGGCTAAAGGAGACGGTGATGATGAGAGATGAATGAAATGGTGGAATGAAGAAAGTGGGAGGAAACGGGATAACCCCAAGAAAACCCACGGACACGGTGTTTGTCCACCACAAAGTTCACTTGGCGGGAGCAGGGTTTGAACCCGAGACCCCTAGCACCAGAGGTGAATGCTCTACTACTGAGCCACCGCGGCCCCATATTGTAAGGAAACCAAACGCGTCTCTATTTCAATGACCAATAAACCAAAACGGTATTGTGGCCATATATGAAAAAAAAAATTAAAACGAGGAACAAATCAATCATCTCCAAGTTCGTATGTAAACAGTACGTTATAATAAAATATTAAAATACAAATTATTGAACCTTATTCTCGCTTATTTATCGATTGAAGGAGGACAGTAGGCTGTAAGAAGAATATGAGGTGAGTAAACTGACATTTGTAAAAGATGTAAAACCAGTCGAGGGTCCCAAAACCTTCCCTGAAAGACATCACAATACATCATTAATAATTTTAAGCCACAATGGTATCTATTATTTCTAACTAGCGCAGCACACATACACATACGGAAACAAAAAAAAAAAAAAAAAATGAAATCACACCTCATGTGCAGTAAAACGTACACATACACACAACACATATACAGTAACAGAAAATACATGACATACAATATGAGTAACGTGAGATGTAAGGAAAGTCTTACTGACACTTTTGAAATTGTTACAAGTATTTGTTAAATGGTGCTAAATTGGGTAGAATTGTACCAACTTTTTCAAAAGGGTCTGAAAATTCCAACGTGGTACCAACTGGCCGATGAATGACAAAAAGGGCTGAATTTGGTACAATTGTACCAAGTGTGGCAACACTGCATCAAGCTGGACAAAATGAGATATTTGAGGTTGGTTTTCTGTGGATAGTTTTTCAGAAAGGCAAGAAAACTCGTTTTTCTCCAATATTTATTATTGTTATAACCTGACCAGGATAGCTGTGCGGTTTTGGGAGGATGGCGCTGCTGTTGTGTTTACATCAGTTTCTTGGCAAACGCGGTGGGACAGGGGAGCGGAGAGTTTCACTTTGCAGTGTATCCAACGGTTTTCTAAAGTTGCAGTTTAGATGTTATGCATAGTCTAATCTCTTTACGCTTAATAAAAAACGCCGTAACTTATGTATGTATTGTAGTGAACCATTCCTGAAGTAATGCAGATGTATTGTGAATAGTGATTTATGAATGGAAATTACCAATTTAATAACAACATAGCACAGTTGACAATTCAGTGAGCTTCTACCGTGTATTAAGCAGATTGAATAAAAATTGATTAATACTGATTATTAATACTGATTAATTGATTGATTAATTGATTTTATTCGATTTCATTATAAAACAGTAGCAGCCTGTAAAACGCAGGAATGACAATGTCAGTGACTAAAATATTAATTTTGGGCTGATAGCTTAGAGTTTTCCGCAATATCTTGTAACTGTAAGTTTAAATCAAGTTAAGGTTAAGGCTCATGATGCTGCTGCTTAAGTGTATGTTTATCGATTGACAAATAAATTATTTTTTCGAGTTTTAGCCAGGGAGGAATCTCGAAACGTTTCCTCTCGAAAACTGTGAAAGTCCTTTCCGCTGGTCTATTGGCCAGCGCATGTGCTTTTATTGTATGTGGTTCTGGGTTTGATTCCCATTGAGAGAACAAAATTTAATTTTACAATCCTTCACTTTCATTAATCATCTGTCTCCTCTAGCATAAACAAGATAATCATGGGACGTTAAAATAAAGAAATTCCATTTTTTTTTTTTGTTCGAGAAATGTGAACCCTTTGGGGAAAAAGGAGGAGAAGAAATTTTTCCTTCATTTTTAAAGATTTATGGGATTGGATAGTTTGCCTTTAGGGATTGATTTGTACAATTTGGTTCAGTGCACCCGTCTTTTAGGATCATTATAGAAATCCAGCCCTTTGGTAGAGTTCGAATAAAAGTATTGATAAAACATCAGCGTATGGGTAGTGTAAGAGTAAGTATCATTGCTTCAGCACACAATAAATTTTATTTATGAGGAAAGAAATTTTATCTGGACTAACTCTGAATTTCTCTCAGATTTTAGCTATCAGGTCACAAAGAATTAAATCTACTAACTGTTTTCACACACAATATAATTTTGAAACTTGGGAGCCTAGTGTTATATGTGTGTCTCTAGTATATAATAATGCTGATACGTTATTCTGTTGAACATCTTAAAGGTATTTGTCGATTGACTTCAGAGGACTGAGTTTAGCCCGTAAACACAAGTTGCCTATAGTTCAATCATATCAGACGTACGGTCTTGTTTAATAAAACCTGCTCCTCCCTGTCCTCTATCTAAAAAGTCCTATATTGTTATTCACATATGAAATTCAAAGGCAAAGTCAATCGTCTTTATTCAGTTGTATTTTTATTTCAAGTGTAAGTATTAAAATGCTACGCATGGATGCAAGAGATTGGGTGGCTTTTTTAAAAATACTGAACTGACATATCTAACATTGGCACTCATCTTCTTTATAAATTGATGTAAGAAACGGCCGATTGATTTCCAGCCAATTACTTCATCACCGGTATCTTTGAGCAATGAGATAACAATGGAAGACAAACTTCGTTCTTTTCAAACTTGATACTTTGAAAAACTCATGAAAGTGGCTTTGTTATTCAAATACATATTTGCTCTAATCAATTTCAGAAGTAACATTAATCTTAGAATAACGTAATGGCTGTAAGAGTTACCCTGAAAATGTATTTTGTATGTTTTCTTTTTTACGTAATTCAGAGATTTTCTCTGAATTTTACTGGAATTATAAGGAACCTTCAATTATTAGGCACCCCATTTTAATCGCTCCCCCTCCGCCGTCAATGCAACACTTCTAACCGTCTCACCAGGGGTCCTGGGTCCACCCCTGATTGAGATGGTACATAAAAATAACTTTGTCTAATCTCTGTCATTATTTAGCATGGTTTAGTATTTTTTTTTTTTAAAAAAAAAAAAACGATATTTCTGCCACATTTTGAAAACTTTATTTGAAAGTTTTCAAAATGTGGCAGAAATATATTTTTTTAAAAATTACTAAACCATGCTAAATAATGGCAGAGATTAGACAAAATTATCTTTATGTTCCATCTCAATCAGGGGGTGAACTCAGGACCCCTGGGGAGACGGTTAGGAGTGTGGCGGTGAAAGATTATCAGTTCTCTCTCTCACCAACTTTTGAAGTACATCCGAATATGATGTCAATGCAAAAGAATTTTCTTACTCAAGACCCCGATCGCTCCGCCCCTGACTTGAGCATATGCGTGAAGTGGTTTATTACGAACAAGACAGAAAGAACTGTGATGGATTGATTACAGAACTGTGATAGATTGATTACAAGTAGTCCGGTTAGAAACACTGCTGCTTGCATTTTAGTTCCAAAACCGGCCGCCCGCACTCGTTCGCTGGTTGTGTTATATTATTATTATTATTATTATTATTATTATTATTATTATTATTATTATTATTATTATTATTAATAATAATAATAATAATAATAATAATAATAATAATAATAATAATAATATGTTAAAACATATTGTTCACAAGTAGTATGTGCCTAAGGAAATATATGTGTCACCTAATGATGACACTCATGCAATTAACAGTGACCTAGATACACCTACTAATTACACATATTGTTTGCAAGGAACTTGCTTAGGTTTGTTTTATCATATACAAAGTACGTATTTAAATCGCATTACCATTAACAGATATAAAAATTTTATTTTAAAAGAAGCCTATTTGTGAAATTGTAGAAGTAGGTTATGTATTGCACTTTGCTAACAAATTTTAAGCGACCTTAAGTCTAATAGTGGACTTTGTGGTATACAAACACCGTGCTCGTGGGTTTTCTCGGGGTTCTCCCGTTTCCTCCCACTTTCTTCATTCCACCATTTTCATTCATTTCTCATAATCATCGCCTCCTTTAGCCTAACCGGTATAACCGTGGAACGTAAAACTCAAATATTTCATTTTAAGTCTAATAGGCTACAGAGATGGAGTGGGTCAGTGGGTCGTGGGTCAACAGCATGTGACCCACTGTGACCCACCACCCACCATGACCCACTGCGACCCATCGACTCAGTATGATATACCGACCCACTCTGCTCACTGCATTGTAGACAATATCTTTTGAAGACTGGTAAATTTGTCTTCGTTTTACTTTCAAGACCTTCATTTCCCTTCCTTTTCCATTTGTTCCTGTCTACTTACCTGAGATGAGTATGTCTAACCAAGTGAAAAGAAGAACTTCAGGCACTTTTGGATATTGATATTTTTAATTGTATTAATAGCAATAGGACTCACACTATTACTTGGCTTTGGAGACCTGTGAGTTTTTAGAGGAGCTAAGTACTGGAAAAATTACATTTCTGAATCACTATAATATATAAATAATTATATAAAAAATTGAATGTAACTATGTGTGCCTGATCATCACGGTCAAATTGCAAAGTAAAATGAAATGACTTTTGGTATATAGTTAGGCCCTAATCCAAACTGGGATGTTATATTGCTTTCATTATAATGCATAATATCCTAAGGAGGTAGTGAGGATCCGAATTTTTGCGAAAATAAAAATTAGTATCTCGCACGCCGTTAAACTTACGGAGCTGAAATTCAGTGTATTAACTCTTTATTGAAAATAAACAGAATGTGTCCTAGCATTTTTTAAAAATTCTCCTTTATGGGAATATGTCTTAACACTTTCTATATATGGAAAAATTCTAGTGAATTGGTTTGTAAAAATGATCGAAAACGATCGATGTTATTTAAGAAAAAAAATCAGAAACAAAAAATAGAGTGCTTTGCTTCATATATCCATTACTTTCTACTATAGTAATTGCTGAAGCTTATGTTTATTATTTGGAGCGCTTACAGCACAGGGCAATCAACCCATAAAGTTGTGAGAAAAATAAGCATAAAATTTGTACTGTAAGCTTAATTACACGGAAATTTTAAGTTTGGATTATACACATAATTATATGGAAAATTTTACACTTTTTTCCCCTTTAGGTTGGTCCACTTACCTTGAATTGGAACTTTCAAATTTCATCCTTTTTTCCACTGAAAAGTATTCATAATTAAACAAGGAAATAATTATACTATGATAATTTAATTGAAATTCATCGTAATTTGGCACGTGGCAAACATCAGTGTGGTAATTGAAGGGGAAGAAGGAGGGAAATTCCCATTCACCTCTAAACACTTCCCTAGAACCAAGTTCCCTTTCTCTTTCTAGACAGGGGAGGGAACTTGGTAATGTCATCAAACCTTCATGTGTAATTACAAAAATTAAATTTATAAACAAATAAGAAATCATCAGTTTATCAGGCTTTAATTGATAATTTATTCACAAGATTCCCTATCGAAGGCGTGGTAGATGAAGTTTCTGTTCTCCATGAGTCAACATTGCCAACTGACATGGTCGATATGGAAAAGATGTTGTATGGTGATAGAGAGGTGATACTTCTTGCTGAGTATTTGAAAACTGACCAAGAAAAATCATTATCAGATTTAAGTCTAACAAGCAAATTGTCGAAGAGGAGTTGCAGAAATCGGGTAGAAGTATTATCAATTTCCACGACAGAGTGCGAACGGGGATTTCCCCTTATGAATTTACAGATGACTGATATTAGAAACATACTAAGTGCTCAAACATTGTCTAACTTGTTGTTCATCAATGTTAATGGCCTACCGCTAGACAAGCTCAAAGTAGACGAGCTAGTTATTTCTTGGCTGAAGGATGGACATTATTCCGCTGCAGATGATTTACCGCGGAAAAGATACCAACAGGAAATAAACACGATTTCAGATTTGTTTTAAGGTGGAAAATTACGAGTTATGGAAAATGAATACTTGTATTACTAATGGCGTATTTGTATTCAACTTTGTACCTAATTTTTAGTAAGTCTCTTCTTTGCTTTAGGTAAACTACTTTGAATAAATATTCATAATAATTGCAATTATGCATATTTGTAACTTAAATTTAACGTGGTGTTTTAGTGATTACACAAATTACAATTATGAGCATACTTTATGGAGGTGCTCTCACATAGGGTACCAGAGCACCTTTATACACTATGAAAAACTGATTTTTCAAGTCTTTTGTGAGAAAAATACTGTGAACTGAGAAACCGTAATCTTTTCCATATTGTATAGGGGTACAATAGAAGTTTTTTTTTTGGAATGCTTTCAGAAATTAACACTTGCAAGAATAGCCCCTTAGTACATCATCATCATAGGTATTCTGCCTTTATTGGCAGGTCACTTGCCGCAGCTGAGAAGCTTCCATGCTCCACGATCCTCCGCTAACCCTTTCGTCTTCGCGTATGATCTTTCTGTTTTAATATCATCCATTAATTGTAGTCTCTTTCGCCCCCTCCCTCTCTTTCCCGCCACCATACCCTCTAGGACGTCCCTCATGATACAATCTCTTCTTAGGCAATGTCCCAACCAGTTTCTCTTCCTCTTCCTAATAATATCTAAAAGTGTTCTTTTCTCACCCACCATTTCTAACACTCTCTCATTCGTTTTCCTCTCGACCCAACTAACTCTTTCCATTCTTCTCCACACCCACATTTCGAAGGCTTCCAGTCGATTTTCGTCACCCTTACGCAATGTCCACGTTTCCGCCCCATACAGCACAACACTCCACACGAAGCACCCTTAGTACAAGTATATTTTAGAAACACCTCGGACTGTTTCGATTTTCTCACTGCCAAACACTTTACCGTATTATATCGTCAAGGTCAGATCCATCGTTATTGTAACAGAGTCTTGATTGACTAGAAATTCAAACTCCGATTAGTGACAATTTCACAGTCTTGTTTTATTACAAATGTAAACTCTTTAGTCAGTACAGAAGAGGCCGTCGATCGTGTTCAGAGTTGATGACGATGGATTTTGGTGAGTCAGAGTAGGTCACAGTGGATGATAGTGGTTCATGGTGGGCGGTGGGTCACGGTGGTCATGGTGGGTCGTGGGTCACGGTGGATCAGTGGGTCTTGGGTCACGGCGGGTGGTGGGTCAGTGGGTAGTGGGTCAAGTTTTCATTGACCCACGCCAACTCTGATAGGCTACTTTCAAGATCCTCCAATGTAACGCAAAAATTTTCTCCATGATTTCATGATCAGTAACGTAATGGATGTCACTTAAAGAACGCAACTTTTAAAATGCCCGCCATTTCTGTTCTTGTAAGTTGGCAGCCCTGAACGTTACACGATTTTCATCTGTTGTCTTCGCCGTTAGCAGTCACGGAACGCCGAATAGTGCATTATCGTCATCTGTCCATTTGTAATAAGTTTGTAATAATTCACCAAATTTGTAATAAATGTTCACAATGTCACACGTTTTTCCATCGTGATGAGCTCTGTTTCTATCCGTATAGAAAACAAATAACGATCATGCTTTATCCGGTGCTCCATCGATACTGGCATAGCTCAAAATCCCCAGAAAAATCCGTTTTTATGCTTCTTTCTAATCATCCTAAATGGCAGATCATGATGAAGATTCAAAACCATCCTCAAATTTTATTAGTATAGCAACCCAAAAGCATAAAAAGTATAACAGCAGTTTACACATATGATTGGTACCTTAAACATGGTTATGGTTGTCTAAGGGTCCAGAAGAAACTAATTTTAAAAGCATAATAAAGCATAATTTTAGAAAATAAAGCATAAAACATAATTTAAAATATATAGCAGAATTCTTAAAAGAATCTCTTTAACTAGGAGTTTAACATACTGTATTAATATTTTTTAAAACCAATATTTACAATACAAAATCATTGAGAACATAACAATGCCACAATGAAAAGCTTATTTTTATTTCTGTAAATTTTTTGGTGTAATCCTTTGATGTGGAGAAAAGAAACAAGGAGAAGAAGAAGAAAACTTCGGCCAACAATGAATAGTACACAAGAACTCCACACTATATTGTTATGTGTACCTCTTGAACTTGAGCACTTTCTGTACTTTTTGGTGACATCTTTTACTTACTGTCCCTTTCTGTATATATGCACCTCTAAGGCGCATACAAGTGATTAAAAAGCTGACTCGAGTAAAGCATCTCTTTAAAATGCATTAAGTAGAAAGTTCGTTAAATATGAAAGAAACTGGTTGCATAAAATATTAATAAATAGATCAAGATATTTAGAATATGTAATGTATAGTAAATATTATACATTATACACCATTAATGTAAAACAACGATTGAAATTAATAATAAAGTATAATAAAACATAATTTGGAAACAAAATAAAGCATAATTAAACGAAAAATAAAGCATACTGTGGGTTGCTCTATTTATTAGTGTTTTATGTCATATGGAAGGAAGCTTTCTAGCACAGTGTTGCCAGATCTACTGATTTTGCAGGAGATCTCCTGCTTTTTCTACGTTCTACTGATCTATTGCGAAAGAAAATAAAAAGTGAACAATCTCCTGCTTTTTCCTTACTTCGAGAAGTTGAAGAAATATATTATTATTAATATTGAATTTTCAATGTTTCCTCACATAAAAAAGATGAAATTTCTCTGTTATAATACACAAAGCTCTGTAGAGCATATAACTGTAGAGCTTTACTGTATATAATATGAATCCAAAGAATACAACTGTACATCATATTCTATATGCATTATGGTTAGCGTTTTACAAGTAAGTAGTGTTTAGATTGGGACTTGGGTTGGAAGAGTGGGTTACATCATTTCTCCACGATCGTCAACAAGAAAGCGTCTTACGCCACGATCACGTCTGACTGTACCATATAGCTACGTTATCACTACGTGCATGAAAAACATTTTCTCACTCTACTTTGCTCTTTCACTACGTTTTACTTCACATACGCGTGTATCAAACAATAATATAAATCGGGACTTTTCCCTTTCATTTGTTCAACGTAGTTCATCGGAAATGAATTCTGGACTGCTTGTTTTGACTACTGCCCCCTTAATAATGGCAAATTTTATTGCCTCCTCCCCGGATTTACATTCAAACGCCACCACTGTATGTGTCTACTGTTTTCTCCTGTTTTTTTATCTTCGAATCTCCTGCTTTTCCAACTGACTGGTTTGGCAACACTGTTCTAGCATTTGCTCGAAGTTGTTCGCTGTGAACACAACCTCGGCGGCAATTTCTCTTGCGATTTTGTAGTTTCTTTGATTTTATGGTCTCGTTTTGATTATTAGACGTGTTGCTATATCTTTACATACTTAGACTATAAATCTGTATGAGGGAGCTAAGATTGCATAGTGCTTTACAATATATAAATAAAAAATTGTAAAGTTTCCTAACAACAATATAACAAATTTTTAATATTTTAGATCCTTACATTGCTGATGAAGTATAAACCAAATTGCATAATATATATTCAAATGAAGCTGCACTTAAGAGACCATTATCCTGTCAGCGATGGTTATTTAGGTAAATACGAAAACGACATAAAACACAATTTTTAACCGACTTAAAAGAATCTCAGTTTGACCTGTGTGCAGGCCCGTGCTGGCCCACCGGGACACCGGGACGTGTCCCGGTGCGGCCTCCGAAACATCACGTTATAAATAAAAGTATAAGTTTTTAGTAATAAATTCTTACAGTTTTATGGTAAAGAACCCGTGAAAGGTGCAGTGCGCCCTTTACATTAGGCGCCCTTGCCAGTCCACATCAAAGATGAACGATTTTATTTACTCTTTTGTATACCACAGTTCTGTACAGTTACTATTTTTAAAGAACCCGTGAAAGGTACAGTGCGCCTTTTACATAAGGCGCCCTACGAAACATCACATTATAGATAAGTGGTTTTAGTTATCCTGTGTACCAGCTTTATATAATAAATTCAAATGGTGATTCTTAATAAAGAAGCTGTGAAGAATACAAGGCGCCCTTTACAATTCATACAGTTGCTATTGGCAGAGAACAGGTAAAGAGTATAATCACTTACAAAAATATTATAAAGTTATGTATCTATAAAACGAAACAACGTGATACATCAAGAATAGTTCGGATAGTCAAACGTACGAGCATTCATGAAATACTACACTGACACTAGTCTCTAATTTACGATTTTTACGGCATCAAAGCTTTCACAGTCTTAATAAACATTCATATATCCGAGCATATTGATTGTTCCTGTGTGTTTTAAATCAGTATTCGGATAATCAGTACCTATTGTAATTCTAAAATATAGCTATATTAATCTCCGTAAAGTGTGGTCTTCCTGTCACCACGGCACGGCGCGTCCTCATGTTGTGGATCGAGGAGAAGTCCTCTGGGATATAGAGGTTAGCTGCGAATATACTGAATAAGCAGTCGCGGAAAAACAAGGGGTGACCCTCTAGCTTGGGGATTTGGTGTGGGGCTAACAACTCATCCTGTAAAAAAAAAAAAAAAAAAAAAAAAAAAAAAAAAAAAAAGGCTTATTCAGATATATTCGCAGAACCCTCGAATCAGAACTGATTACTTGACACGAACTCAGCAAAGTAAAATCGACATGAGAATTGGAACATGGAAGATAAGAAATCTTTATAGGGCAGGCGCGTTAAAATGTGTAACGAATGACTTTAGAAATAGAAGATGGACCTAGTGGGATATCAGGAAGTTAGATGAGAAGGAAATGGAAGAGTCAAGTCGGGGAATTTTACGTTCTTTTACGGGGAACGAATTAAAAATTACCAACTAGGATCAGGGCTTTTCGTTCACAAACGAAAACGTAATATCAGCAATTACATGGGTTGAATTTGTTAATGATAGATTTTCTTTTACTTCTCTTAAGGATCGGTGATGTAATATTATTGTTTTAACTGTACATGCCCCAACAGTAAATAAGGATGACAATAAAATAAAGGTTTTACGAAAGAATAGAATGGGTATTTGATCATCTCCTGCAATACCATATGAAAATTCTGTTAGGCGGTTTCAATGCGAAGATAGGACGAGAGAGTATTTTCAAACCAATTATAGGGAATAAATGTCTGCATAAGGAAGGCTGTAACAACGGCGTTAGACTCGTAAAACATTGCAATATCCAGAAAGCTTATCGTGATGATTACAAAATTCCCACATCGCGACGTTCATAAATATACTTGGACCTCACCAGACGAAAAACACATAATCAAATCGATCACGTTTTAGTAGATAGAAGAAAACAGTCTAGCACAACTGATGTTCGGTCGTTCAGAGGAGTTGATTATGATAATAAGAGAGAGACTATCGTTGAATAAAGGAAATATTCAATATCTGAAAACGGAGCAGTTTAATTTAAAGAAATTAGAGTAGAGCCAGGTGAGAGGGGAACCAGATTCAAGTGTCGAATAGATTCTCGGTTTTACAAGGTTCGGAGTGCACTAGTATACCTATGTGAAGTTGGCCCGCCAAATCGAGATAAAATTTAAAACTCTATATAGAACGATTGCCCATCGTTTGCCCATGTTTGCCCACCCAAAATTTTTGTTTGCCCACAAACAGAACCTAAGTTATACGTAAAAAACAATTTTAGGGCCAACTTCACACAGATATTATTGGCACAACAAAGTGTGAAAATAAAATATTGCAACATGCAAATCGACTGCCCATCGTTTGCCCATGTTTGCCCAACAAAAAGTTTTGTTTGCCCACAAACAAACAAAAAATTATAAACAAACACTTTTTTTACTCCTAATGAACTTTACAAGCAAAATAAAATATTTGTAAATATTTATATTCTTTCTACATTAAATATTAATTGCTCATATTTCTCTATCAAAACCAACCATTTTGCGCTACATAAACGGAAAATTATGGAACGGACTATGCATCCAATAGTAAAAATGACACAATCATATTACTGCATTTGTAGTATGCAAATTGTAATGTTGCGGAATCTAACTTTTTTCTATATGTGTAAATACAAGAACTATCATTAAACAAACAAAAACATTTGCTGGGTAAACAAAATTATTTGCTGGACAAACTAAGGCAATCGTTGGGCAAGTCAAACAAGGGCAAACATAGGGCAATCAATATTTGTGATTAGAAACATAGCCCACTTGAATTATCACATGTAGTCTCAAAAACTTACGGAATTAGGTTTCAGCTTCTTTTCTATCGTTGGGCAAACAAAAACTAATGCTGGGCAAACGAAATCAAGTACTGCGCAAACAAGGGCACAAATAGGGCAATCAATAATTGTGACTAGAGACATAGCCCGCTTAAATTTTCACATGTAGTCTCGAAAACGGTTTGCCCAGCACTTGATTTCGTTTGCTCAGCACTAGATTTTGTTTGCCCAACGATAGAAAAGAAGCCGGAACCTAATTTCGTAAGTTTTTGAGACTTAAGCGGGCTGTGTTTCTAATCACAAATATTGATTGCCCTATGTTTGCTCTTGTTTGCCCAGCATTAGTTTTTGTTTGCCCAACGATAGAAAAGAAGCTGGAACCTAATTTGTACGTTTTTGAGACTACATGTGATAATTCAAGCAGGCTATATTTCTAATCACAAATATTGATTGTCCTATGTTTGCCCTTGTTTGCCCAGCACTTGATTTCGTTTGTCCAGCATTAGTTTTTGTTTGCCCAACGATAGAAAAGATCCTGGAACCTAATTTCGTACGTTTTTGAGACTACATGTGATAATTCAAGCTGGCTATGTTTCTAATCACAAATATTGATTGCCCTATGTTTGCCTAGCACTTGATTTAGTTTGCCCAGCATTAGTTTTTGTTTGCCCAACGATAGAAAAGATAATGGAACCTAATTTCGTACGTTTTTGAGACTACATGTGATAATTCAAGCGGGCTATGTTTCTAATCACAAATATTGATTGCCCTATGTTTGCCCTTGTTTGCCCAGCACTTGATTTAGTTTGCCCAGCATTAGTTTTTGTTTGTCCAACGATAGAAAAGAAGCTGGAACCTAATTTTGTACGTTTTTGAGATTTAAGCGGGCTATGTTTCTAATCACAAATATTGATTGCCCTATATTTGCCCTTGTTTGCCCAGCACTTGATTTCGTTTGTCCAGCATTAGTTTTTGTTTGCCCAACCATAGACAAGAAGCTGGAACCTAATTTCATACGTTTTAGATGTTTCTAATCACAAATATTGATTGTCCTATGTTTGCCCTTGTTACCCAGCACTTGATTTCGTTTGCACAGCATTAGTTTTTTCTTGCCGTGCAATAAAAAAACCTTAAATCGTACCTTCTCGAGACTACATGTGAAAATTTAAGCGGGCTATGTTTCTAATCACAAATATTGATTGCCCTATGTTTGCCCTTGTTTGCCCAGAACTTGATTTCGTTTGCCCAGCATTAGTTTTTGTTTCCAAACGATAGAAAGAAGTTGGAACATAATTTCGTACGTTAAGCCGGCCATGTTTCTAATCGCAAATATTGAATGCCCTATGTTTGCTCTTGTTTCCCGAGCACTTTATTTCGTTTGCCCAGCATTAGTTTTTGTTTGCCTGCGATAGAAAAGCCTTAAATCGTACGTTTTAGAGACTACATCTGAAAATTTAAACGGGCTATGTTTCTAATCACAAATATTGATTGCCCTATGTTTGCCCTTGTTTGCCCAGCACTTGATTTCGTTTGGCCAGCATTAGTTTTTCTTTGCCCAACCATAGACAAGAAGCTGGAACCTAATTTCATACGTTTTAGAGACTTAAGCGGGCTATGTTTCTAATCACAAATATTGATTGTCCTATGTTTGCCCTTGTTACCCAGCACTTGATTTTGTTTGCACAGCATTAGTTTTTTCTTGCCGTGCAATAAAAAAACCTTAAATCGTACCTTCTCGAGACTACATGTGAAAATTTAAGCGGGCTATGTTTCTAATCACAAATATTGATTGCCCTATGTTTGCCCCTGTTTGCCCAGAACTTGATTTCGTTTGCCCAGCATTAGTTTTTGTTTCCAAACGATAGAAAGAAGTTGGAACATAATTTCGTACGTTAAGCCGGCCATGTTTCTAATCGCAAATATTGAATGCCCTATGTTTGCTCTTGTTTCCCGAGCACTTTATTTCGTTTGCCCAGCATTAGTTTTTGTTTGCCTGCGATAGAAAAGCCTTAAATCGTACGTTTTAGAGACTACATCTGAAAATTTAAACGGGCTATGTTTCTAATCACAAATATTGATTGCCCTATGTTTTCCCTTGTTTGCCCAGCACTTTATTTCGTTTGTCCAGCATTATATTTTTTTTGCCCAACGATAGAAAAGAAGCTGGAACCTAACTTCGTACGTTTTTGAGACTTAAGCGGGCTATGTTTCTAATCACAAATATTGATTGTCCTATGCTTGCCCTTGTTTGCCCAGCACTTGATTTCGTTTGCCCAGCATTAGTTTTTGTTTGCCCTGCGATACAAAAGCCTTAAATCGTACGTTTTCGTGACTACATGTAAAAATTTAACCGGGCTATGTTTCTAATCACAAATACTGATTGCTCTATGTTTTCCCTTGTTTGCCCAGCACTTGATTTCGTTTGCCCAGCATTAGTTTTTGTTTGCCCAACCATAGACAAGAAGCTGGAACCTAATTTCGTACCTTTTAAAGACTAAGCGGGCTATGTTTCCAATCACAAATATTGTTTGCTCATGTTTGCCCTTGTTTGCCCAGTACTTGATTTCGTTTGCCCAGCATTAGTTTTTGTTTGCCCTGCGATACAAAAACCTTAAATCGTACGTTTTTGAGACTACATGTGAAAATTTAAGCGTGCTATGTTTCTAATTACAAATATTGATTTCCCTATGTTTTCCCTTGTTTGCCCAGCACTTTATTTCGTTTGTCCAGCATTATTTTTTTTTGCCCAACGATAGAAAAGAAACTGGAATCTAATTTCGTATGTTTTAGAGACTTAAGTGGGCTATGTTTCTAATCACAAATGTTGATTACCCTATGTTTGCCCTTGTTTGACTTGCCCAACGATTGCCTTAGTTTGTCCAGCAAATAATTTTGTTTACCCAGCAAATGTTTTTGTTTGTTTAATGATAGTTCTTGTATTTACACATATAGAAAAAAGTTAGATTCCGCAATATTACAATTTGCATACTACAAATGCAGTAATATGATTGTGTCATTTTTACTATTGGATGCATAGTCCGTTCCATAATTTTCCGTTTATGTAGCGCAAAATGGTTGGTTTTGATAGAGAAATATGAGCAATTAATATTTAATGTAGAAAGAATATAAATATTTACAAATATTTTATTTTACTTGTAAAGTTCATTAGGAGTAAAAAAGTTTTTGTTTATAACTTTTTGTTTGTTTGTGAGCAAACAAAACTTTTTGTTGGGCAAACATGGGCAAACGATGGGCAGTCGATTTGCATGTTGCAATATTTTATTTTCACACTTTGTTGTGCCAATAATACCTGTGTGAAGTTGGCCCTAAAATTGTTTTTTACGTATAACTTAGGTTCTCTTTGTGGGCAAACAAAAATTTTGGGTGGTCAAACATGGGCAAACGATGGGCAATCGTTCTATATAGAGTTTTAAATTTTATCTCGATTTTGCGGGCCAACTTCCAACACCTCACTATTATTCAGGATACTTGGTTGAAATTAGAGAAAACATTAAGATTTCAGCAAAAGAAATATTGGGACACACAGAAATACGTAGGAACAAAGCATGGTTCAACCAGGAATGCACTAAAGTAGCAGAGAAGATAAAATAGAAGAAACAGCGTTGGCTAAAAAATCGGAACGAAATAACTACATAAAATTTCATTGTCATCTGGCGGAAAACTTCCAATTTTTTTAGAACCAAGGAAAGCGATTTTTGAAAGCTAAAATTAATTAACTTGAAGATAATAGTAAAAAATAAAAACATTCCGGACATGTATAAATGCATCAACGGACTTAAGAAAGGCTATAAATTTCGTGCTTATACGAGCTCGTGCTCGTATATTAAAGAAAGCTAAAGGAACAGTTCTCACTGATCAGGATAGCGTCTTAAATAGATGGAAAGATTTCTTTGACGATTTGCTTAACACATAGGCAAAAACTAATGTGCGTGGAGAAAGTGAAATGCATACAGCATATCCGTATATTCCAGAACTTAACCAGACACAAATAGAAATCGCTATTAAAAAATTTAAGAAACACACATCTCCGGGTGTAGACGAAATTCTGGTTGACTTAATTTCAGCTGGAGGGGGAAAATTGTAGAGCAGGATACACAAACTCATTCTCCTTATCTGGAACAAGGAGGAATTACCACAAGAGTGAAAATAATCAATCATTGTTCCAGTTCAGAAGAAAAGCAACAAGACTGATTATTATTGAGGCATTTCTCTTCTGTCAATATCCAATAAATTTTCTTAAACATTATAACGAAATACTTTGGATAGATTAATAATTACCTGTACCGTGGGCAGAAAGTGCTCATACATGTGCACTATACTTAATAGAATGTTAATTTAATAATAACAAAAGAAGAATGTTTTTAAGATATGTAAATTATTATTATGGGATAGTTGTTGCTATGTAAATGTTTATGGATACCTAGTCATCAAGTTTGTGTGCTTAACAGTTTAAATGAAAATATATTATAAAGTATATCAGCTAATAAACCATTTTAGCAACGTTTATCGACGTTATCATTCTAATAGAAAAGGTGAGAATAATGCTATATAATTATTAAAGATAATTTTTACATGCAAACAAATACTACCACTTAATATTTGTATATCTTACTAAGCCGAACCAGGTTGACGACTACCCTTGGTGAGTCGTTATAAAAATTTTGGTGCCTTCACACCGGGATTAGATAAAAATTTTGGTTTACCTCACCCGGGACCTGCTGTAAATTCTTATCCCGAAGCAGAGTAAGGTTGAATTTACTTTTGCCATATAGTTAATGAATACAAATTTGACCGTATTGAGAAGTGGTAGAATAATTATAAGGAAAATGGACACTGAAATAATGGAGAATGAATCCACTAATAGTGACAACGGTGAACCTAGTGTAACATCAGGATTGACATCGGAAGACCGAATCTTGCTAGTCTTACAGCGGCAATTGATGCAGATGTCTACCGAGTTAAAGCAGACGATGAAGCATAACTCTGAAGAATCCAACAAGCAATACGAAGAATTAAGTAGACGAATAGAACAGAAGTCTGATGAATCTAACAAGCAATACGAAGAATTGAAGCAGACGATAGAACAGAAGATGGAACAGAAGTCGGATGAAACGAAACAATTAATTATCCAGACGATGAGCGATATCACCTCGCAGTTCGAGGAAAAGTTAAAAGGAATATCGGAGGAATGCCAGGATAATCACAACCACCTGAGCCAAGAAATCAGCGATATAAAAAAGGATTTAGAAGTAACCGAATCTTCTGTTCAACAACAAAAGATCCAGGTCATCAATAATTCTAACAATATACGTGCAAATACGCAATTGATAGCTACGTTACAGGAAGAAATTAGAATGCTACAGGTTAAGGACAACACATACCGTAATAACATGTGTAGTGATCGCATGGAGTTTCCCCACTCACCAGAGATGAACTCGCCTTCGCCGGTGTCCGATGAGGATATTATATTGGAAGAAATACATCCGAAGAGTACAGATGGGCGAAACATAGATGGTGTAACGACACATCACGTCATGAATAGGAACTGTCACCCAATGGGTACATGGAATGATAAAAGGAAGGTAAAATTAAGTGTTAAGATGAGTGAAATACGAGCTATGAGCAAATTCAGTGGTAAGTGTAACGAGAATGCTACTTCTTTCTTAGAAAAATTCCAGGACGAGTGCAATATTATGTGTATAGATAGATCACAATATATGAAATTAATCCCTCATGTACTACTCCCACCTTGTTCATTATGGTTTAAAGCAGTACGTGATCACATCAGTACATATGAGGAATTCAAAGCGGCACTAATCGCCAATTATGAAAATGACTTTTTGCTTGCGAATAGAGATGCCACCATTAGAAATCAACACTTCAATCCTCGATTGCATAAATCTGTTGTAGAGTTTGTTGTAAATACATACAACGAATTAAAGGTCGTTAATCCATTGCAATCGGAATCGAGAATAATAGCATCGATTCGAAATTTGCTTCCATTTAAATTACAATAGATCTTATTTTCCACACAGTGTATGAGTTTCAACCATTTATTAATGCTTGTCCAATGCTATGAAACTCAATACCATGCCATGAATCAACAAGCAGGAACGGGTAAAAATAAGAATAATTCAGATCATTTTGTGCCTATTCGGAATTTAAATATCCGAAGTGTGAATAATACGAAACATAACCTAAGCAGAATAAATTCTAGCAATCAAAATGAGCAAAATAGGCAAAGTTATGTAGGAAATCCGCCTAACCTAATTAATCGTAGCAATCCATATGTTAGACCATATAATCAAAATAGGTTTAAAAATAGACGAAATGTATGGCGAAATTCCAGGAATACAGCGAACTACGTGGATAGACGTAATGGGAGGACAAGAGATGGCACTTCGCATCAAGATCCAGGTATTGAAGTAATTTCTGTACAGAACAATAATACGGGACATAATCATGATTGTGCAGTACAATGTACTTTATTAGAATCGTATGCAAGTACGAACGTAACCTGATTACCGTTAATGAAATTATGTTAAATTCATATCAGCTATAGATTTTCATGAACATTTATTTTATTTTTATTCAATTTAATTTTCTTTAATTCTCATTAATCAATGATAATTCTCAAATGTTTTTAATGTATGTAAGAATTATAATTCGATTCATAAATGATTAAAAGCAAAGGTTATTTATATTAGATTGATTTGTGTTGAAAACTTAACTGTCAAAGATTATGTTAAGAAGAAGATCTATTCTATAAAACTAATTATTCGACGACTGTTTTTATGAGCTATCCTATATATTATCCGAACAAGATTCTTCTTTACTATGACATCTTAGTGCCACGATGTATACATTAAAATGCAACATCTAACTTATTTGTTATTTAATGCGCCCTGAAAGATTAAACATTATTTATAACATCACTGTTTTAATAATGATCAAAACTATTAATCATAGTAATTTGTGTTTCACCCTCGTTAATTATATTAATAAGCGACGATGTTTTGATAATAATGAAATAAATATAATTAATGTAATAAAAAAGATAAGTATTGATGAAGCATAAGATTTGTTATAAATGTATCTATATATATATATATGAAGTGTAATGAAGATATATACGAGGTGTGATCAAAATATAAAGAACATATGTAATGTAAGAACATTATTGTAAACGGACCAGTGGTTCTTGAAGATAAAAGCCAAGCTCACTCATGACTTTTATATTCAGTCCAATTGTCGGGCGACATTTTTATATAACGAAATACTTTGGATAGATTAATAATTACCTGTACCGTGGGCAGAAAGTGCTCATACATGTGCACTATACTTAATAGAATGTTAATTTAATAATAATAAAAGAAGAATGTTTTTAAGATATGTAAATTATTATTATGGGATAGTTGTTGCTATGTAAATGTTTATGGATACCTAGTCATCAAGTTTGTGTGCTTAACAGTTTAAATGAAAATATATTATAAAGTATATCAGCTAATAAACCATTTTAGCAACGTTTATCGACGTTATCATTCTAATAGAAAAGGTGAGAATAATGCTATATAATTATTAAAGATAATTTTTACATGCAAACAAATACTACCACTTAATATTTGTATATCTTACTAAGCCGAACCAGGTTGACGACTACCCTTGGTGAGTCGTTATAACATTCTATTAGCAAGATTGACTCCATACGCAGATGAAATTATTGGAGATTATCAGAGCGGATGTAGGTAAAATCGATCAACTATCGACCAGATATTTACTATTCAACTAATACTTGAAAAGAAATGGGAATATAATATTCTGGCGCATCAATTATTGACTTTAGACTAGGGTAGGAGGGAAACATTGTACAACATGCTTACAGAATTTGCAATACCGAGAAAGGTAGATTAATTAAGATATGTTTAAATAAATCGAGTAGAGAAGGTAAGGTTCGAGTAGAGAAATTCTTGTTCACGAGCTTTCACGTTCAGAATGACCTGAAAGGAGATGCGTTGCCGCCAATATTATTTAACTTTGTTCTGGAGAACACTATAAGGAAAATAAAGACAAGAATCAGGTCCTAGAGCTGAATTGTATTTACCATGTTATGGCGTATGCTTATGATGTAAATTTAATAAGGAATGATAGTACAATAGAAAGGAATGCAGAAATCTTACTTAACGCTTGCAGAGATATGGGCTTAAAAGTAAATGCAGAGAAAACTAAATAAATGGAAATTTGTCGGGATCGTAATACTGAATTTTATGGATGCGTTAAAATACCAAATAATATTTTCTTTCGGCAAAGTGGATACTTTCAAATATCTAGAATTATTATTAAAAGACCAAAACCATAATCACAAAAAAAAAAAAAAAAAAAATGATGTCAACTGAAAGCAGGGATTTCGTGTTATTATTCAGTTAAAAATCTTTTGTTGTCGCGAATTCTGTTGAGGAATTTGTAGCTTAAAATATAAAACAATAATCATGCCTGTTGTGCTGTATGGTTGCGAAACATTGTCACTGACTCTGAGGGAAAATCGCAGACTGATAGTATTTGAAAACAAGATTCTTAAACCAATATTTGAACTCCAAAAGGAACGGGAATGGGGAATGGCGGAAACACCATAACAATGAACTGCATAATATTATACCGTTTATAAAAACATAGTTAGGGTCATCAAGTCTAGGAGGCTCAAATGGGCAGGTTACGTAGCCAGAATGGAAGAAATTAGAAACGCTTTCAAAGTTCGAACTGAAAATCCAAATAGGCAAACGAAAATTAGGAAGACCGAGGTGCAGATGGGAGGACAATATTAAAATGGTTCTCGCAGAAATTGAAATATAAAGTAGAAACTGGGTCCAGTAGGCTAAGGACGGAAGTCAATGGAGAGCTTTTGTAAATGCGGCACTGAACCTCCTGTGTCCATAGACCATAGAGCTATATTAAGTTGTTGATACATTTAGCTTCTTTTTATATGACAGAAATGTTACTACAAGAACTAAAAAGTTTTTCTCTAGTAAAGAGGATTTCGATTCAAGGTTTCCACAAATTAGCTATTTACGTTAATACTAAAACAAATTTAATGGTGATTTTGATATAGAAAGGCATCTATACTTTCTTTCAAAGTATATATATATATATATATATTCCCTTTTGTATGGGCGCCCTTTTAGTAGACTTGTCCACCGCCCTCATTAGTATTCCAGCACGGCCCTGCCTGTGTGTGAGTATTTATGTATGTATGTAGGGTTGATTAGATCGAGAATAGTTGGCCATATTTCGATGTAATTTTTACTGATCTAATAAGCATCTCCCAAGGAAGGTATATATATATATATATATATATATATATATATATATATATATATATATATATATATATATAGGTATATACCTGAAAAATATTATTTCTTAACAATCAAATAATTCCTGAAACGCTTAATAAAAACTTATCCTAAAATATGATGTAACCAGAAATTCAATAAAGTAAGGCGGGTTGCAAACAACCAGAGGGTAAACACTTTTTAGCCAGTTTTAAGGGAGACAGTTGATAGTGTTGTGTTTATTCTGTTGGAAAACGCTCTTTTTTATTATTTATGTATTGTATAAGACAACTATTGATAGTTAGACCTAAGTAACAGATTGTTTCTATTCTTGTTTGACTTCTTCTAACAATGACACACACACACTATTTTTAATTTTCTCTTTGAAAGTGATACCTTGTTTGTTGTTGTTTTTATATTTACATGTTTACATAGACAAGTTCTTTTAGATTTTACATCTTTTGAAAACAATCCATGATGGTACTTAGTTCCATGACCGTCTTTGTGATAGCCGAAAGAAAACAAATGATTAAATCAATTGAATAGGTTAAAGCAGTGATTATGAACCCTTTCTTTTTTTTAATAACAACACATATTGTTCGTCCATGACATTGCAACACTCTTAACCATGTCGGTCCCGGAGTTCCACACAGGGGACATAAAATATGACATTATTATTATTGCTTTACAACTTTAAAATCAGACTGGCAAAATTAAAAACTGTTTTCATGGGATGATCATAGGTGTATCATCCTTTATAAACTGTTTTCAATGTTGCCAGTCGGATTTTAAAGTTGTAAAGCAATAATAATAATGTCATATTTTATGTCCCCTGTGGGGGACGCCGGGACCGACATGGTTAAGTTAGGTTAGAACTGAGCATTGTTGTAGGCATTGACTGGTACAGTCTGTCTCCAAATTGATGTTTTTTGATATTGTATAATACAAAGTTTGAACTTATAGTCCTTCTAGATGACATAAATGTTATTTTTAAATTTGTAAATTTCGAAACATGAGGATTGAGAAAGACTGGGCTTTCGTTATCAGTCAGTCAGTCCTTTCGTTTTCAAATTGATAGTTTCTGCAGACAATTATATCCGTATACATTATACCAGCCAAGTGCAATAGCCGGTCTTCAGGCCTTCCCGGCCTACATAACTCGCTATTGAATATGAATTTCTTACATAATCTCTTAAACTGAGCTGAAAGTTCTTCTTGGATAACTGATGTCCGCCTTGAGAATATCCTCCGCGTTGGAACATCCAGCTTAGAAAATACTACCAAACATTGACAGACTGGTCAAGTATTTCACTAAAATGGTAAATAAATAATTTTTTCTGCTTTTCTTTAGAAAGTAAATATTTTGATTACCGTTATAACAGCTATTACGTTCCTGTGATGTTAGTGTACGACGAACGATTTTGTAACTTGAATATGGCTTCTTGTGATAAATGTTGTACATTGTTTCGTACGGCCCTCGACGCAAGTAAATCATCTGTTGTTGGCCCAGTCCCTGTTCCAACTTGCACATGCCTGCATTATACCATTATTCAAACTTCGTAGGTACCCCAAAGTACTAACACCTACATTGGAAAATGCAGCCTATTCTACTCATTCATATACTTTTTAGTGTTGCCGAAAGATGTCACTAGCGTATACACAATCTAAGTTCACTAGCGCTTGTATGTAACGAAGGAACTAACTTCTGTCAGTGGCTTTGAAGATCCATGTGCATGCTAACAGATGGCATCATAGTGTTCTCATTCAAGAGGTTCGCGTTTCCGTGTATAAACCGTGCGAATCGATTTTTGCGGCAGCCACAAGCAAAGCGAGCAAGTTGTATCGGTACGAAACTGAACCGGAGTGTATGTGATAGAAAAATCCACCACGGACTAAAAAATCCCCGTCCCTAAACATCCGGGACCTACTTTTCATCTCATAAAACAATCACCGGCTCTAACTCTTACTGGATCACCGAAACGAGAAGGTAAGAACTGACTTTTATACTCTATAATCCAGGGATTATGAACTTCGCATTACAATCGATTGAGAAGAATAATAAAAGCTGATTTTTTTGAAAAACAATTATACTTTGTGGCTTTACCTGTCAACAGTGATGGTTAACCCTAATGAATTAGTAATTTGTAAAATGTACTGATAATACATTAAGTGTATAAATGTTATTCCCCAATAGCTTATCGCTGGTTCGTATTATTTAAAAGAGAGCCATCACAACAGCCCAGTTTCACTATAAAGTTAAAATGGTTATTAATTATCTTAATATTAGCTTTACATAAAGAATTATAGAAACAAACAGCATTAATATTTTATATGTTAGCTGTTTAGTTTATTCTGATTAGTACGTGTTTATTTCGTTGTTTTAAAACAGCCTCCGCTTAGCAACTTCTGAAGTCAAAAACAAATTAACTATTTAAAGTGTCATTTACCCGATATATTCTGGTATCATATTTTAACCAGCTGTTCCATTCTCGCATATATTGATTTTTTAGTACCAATACGGGCATTATCTACTTGGATGAAGGTAGGTAACTCCCTAGGCTTTTTGATCATCATAAGGTATCAATTTTAACTCATATTCTCCTCACTGTTTTATTAGATGAAGCGACTTTAGGGAGTTTACACGCGTCTCTCTACAGTGGTAGATGCGTGTTTTGTTTCGTATTGTGCATATGTGAAAGGATGTTTGTATATAGGCAATACATGTGTGTGCTTTTGGTTGTATAAGGTATCGGGGGAAAATCAGCTGTTCTGTGACGTCACAACAATGGTGCATCTCTGTTTTTTTAAATTTTAATGTAGCTTGAGTACCATTCCTGACAAATGAACCATTTCTAATGTTAGTATTTTTCTCCCCTTTACCATTACATAGTAGTTATTTCCGGTAAGGAGATTCTTAACAAAATATCGAAAGTGTTAGCTAATAACGTTTCTCGTATTTCTAAGAATTTTGCTTTTGTTAATTATATCAAACTTGTCTCTGCTCGCGTTTTTACTGCATGTTTCTAATGCTGTGACGTCGTTTGAGAAAGTCATTTAGTAAATGCTTAAACTTTGTCCTTAGAAGCTAAGGGAAGAGGGTTCTTCATAAACCTTTAGAAAAACCTAGAATGAAGATTTTTTTTCATTAGGTAAGCGTTCTTTCTTTAGGTTGTAACGATAATGTCAAAACTTTTAGCAATGTGACTTCCTTCAAGAACCACCATTGTTCCAATAAAATGTAGAGATCAGAGAGAATATAATTTTTGACTAAAGTGTCAGTATTGAAGCATTTGCTGTAAAAGACCCGAGTTCAATTCCCGGAGGGGAGATATTATTCAGATTACATTGTAGTATAGACCCATGTCACAAATAGTTATCACATGCTGAAAAGATACATTAAGTCTCAACTAATCAATACAATGAAACTATTGGCTACAATGATAAGTCGTCGAGATCATCTGGCCATTTAATACCAATATAATAGGAAATAATTATATATGGAGAAGAAATCATTGTTTGCTAGTGTTGCCAGTGAGACGAGTCAATAAATTTGATTAGTCCCGTAGGCAACTCTAGTTCACCCCAGTTTTAGATCTCAAACACTGTTTCTGTATTACGTGATTCATAGTATAAGAATCAGGTAAATTGATAAAGTAATTCTTGGGAACAAACTGAAGAGTATTTATCAACGTTTAAAAATATACAAGTAACTACACAATATCTTCAATCGCAAATTTGTTTTAAATGCTGTTATATCACACCCTTTGTGTATCTCTCGTGACGTAGAAGGATTCTGAGAACTTCTAAATGTTTTTTTTTTAAATCATTGCATAAATTTCGAACATAAATTTACAAAGCTATACGAGATGAGAAAAAAAGGCTTTCTACGAATCAGAGAGGACGGGAAAGAATTCTTTGATAGCTGAAGCGAGACGATACAACTACAAATTTAATGAGACGAGATGAGTAAACTTTATTTCTCGTCTCGTATTGTCATTGCGCAACACTATTGCTTAGTTTGCATCAAGAGGTTAGGACCTTCTGAACAGGGATAAAGCGTCCACTGAAGCTGTGGAAATCCTGTTGCCCCTGAGTAAACAGAGTAATGCACATTGTTTTAAAATTATTAGTACAATAAACAATTAAGAATTAAACTAACATTTTCCCCTAAGTAGAAATCTCGCTACACTGCTGCAATAAAATATGATTACTACCTTTAAGCGTATTGTTTATATAATTCATGGGCGGATCTGAACCTCCTTTTTGAATCACAGCACATCCTGGTTCAATATTAGAATAACGTTAAAAAGTGATTTCGATAAATGTTTTCTGCTGGCTGCTGTAGTTCAGATTATTCTATTCGAGAAAATGAGTATTGGGTAGTTCATCTAGTAATTCAAGTACATTGAACTCTCTATAACCAAGCCATGAGTGCGAATGTGCAAGAGACGAGAGTTGAAGGTGCCTCGTCTTCAAAATGTGTGGCGAAAGTGATATCATGTCTCAAAAAATTATCTTTCTTTGTGAAGCGCTCTATTACGTCTCGTCTCGTGCACAGCCATAACTACGCGTGTTAGACCTGTCAAGTAATTCAGCGTTTTCTCTTAAGGTAAACTCCGGCCATTTATATAAATACACTATATAATCTTATTTCTAAACTTAATAACATATTGTGTTTCGTTTTCATATTTGAATTTAGTTTATTTTCTTGCTTTTTTATGGTTTTGAAAGAGTACTGCATACTCTATAATACGTATACAATAGGTTAAGTTATTTAAATGCGTTTTTAAGATAACTTTCCTGTTATATGACGAGTTTAGTACCCTGTCACATCCTGCTCAGATATCTACCGAACTAGTACGAGTTTACTGTATTCCATCTCTTTAATTAATGCAAGACTTCTGTATTTCATTCTTTTTAATTGATATGAAACACTTCAGAATCAGTGAGAGTTTACTGTATTTTATTCTTTTTAATTGGCATGAGGCACTGCCGAATTAGTGATAGTTTACTGTATAGTGATAGCTTTCCGTACATCATTCTCTAATTGATATGAGGTACTGCTAAAGTAGTGAGTTTTCTGTATTTCATCCTCTCATATGAGACATTCCAAAAATAATCGAGACTTTAGGCCTATCATATTTTATTATTCTTAATTGATTTAAGGCACTGCCGAATTAGTGAGAGATTTATATATTTCATTCTCTTTAATTTATAAAAGACACTGACGAATTAATGACAGCTTATTGTATTTCACTTTCTAATTTATATGAGGCAATATCGAATTAGAGAGAGTTTACTGTATTATATCCTCCTTTGCTGATATAAGGCACTACGGAGTTAGTGACAGTTTACTGTATTTCATTCTCTTTTCGTAAGTAAGAGATAAAGCATTGTCGGTCACTATTATTTACAAGTACACCATTATTTACTAAAAGCAGAAATAGATGACCTAGCTGAGGTTGTTGTAACACCTGCGCCACTTTAGTTTATCGGTCCATTGATGTATGCGGGAAAGACTCTTTCTTTCTTTAAAATGAACGAGGATTTTAATACTCATTGAACTGGTTTATTCTTCAAATCTATTTCAATGTCTCTTCCTTCGCGAAAATTAAATTCATTGGTACACGATTTATATTTGTAATTCAAATTTAATACTGGATTAGACAGGAACGTAACTTGTGGGGGACAGGGGGCAACTGCCCCAGGGAAGCTCCCCGCCCTTCGAAATGGGGCCATTTTAAGACAAAATTTTCTTACTCCATATATGATACGAACATGAAATTATAAATGAAACATCAAACACGTTCACCACATTATATAAACAAAACAGCACACACAAGGTAAATGAAACAAGAATGAATCGTGGGCCCATTTCAGTAAAAAAAAAATGTCTACTATTAGGAGCCCTAGAAATAATATTTATTCGCATGGCTTTGAGATTTGTCAATATTAGGCTACCCCCTTATGGAACGGGCCCAGGGGCGAAACTAGTACGTCCCCGTATAAGTCAATGAAATAAACAAAATAAAATAAAGATGGCGCAGGTATTCCATATTCTTAAAAACATGAAAAAAAAAAACGTGCTGAATTCATGTACTCTTTCTTTTTTAAGGAGCTCGGTTCCACAAAACTTTCATATTTACTCTGTTCGTCTGTCTGGGAGACAAGAAGATTTCAAGAGCTTCTTGATAGATCATCGTCAATTTTGAGCACGATGTAGAGTGTCGAAAATTAGAAATCGAGTTCGTTGATGAAGTTCAGAAGTGCACCCACAGGGGGAGGGGCCGGACCCCCTCAAAATTTCCTAGCTCAGCATACAGTATATTTGTTCACGTTCTCAATAAAACTATACTTGTTTAACAAGGAAATAATCGATATAGAATGAAAATTTGATCTTATATTTCATCTGTTCTCTTTCTGTTCTAAAAACAATTAGTTTTATAATCTTTTTTTCTGAAAATATAGGGAGAAGTATTTTACAATTATTTATCGTCTTTTCAAGAGCAGAATAATACCCGTTCAATACTATACTACATAGACGTAGTGGTTTGTAGCACTGGCGTCTCTAGCATGTAAAATTTTTTTTTGGGGGGGGGAGACATCGAAGAAAGTGATTAAAATGGTGCTACCTAGCCCAACCTATTTATTATCTTCGATTCAATTTGTTACCTTTCTGCTTACCTTCACGGATCCCCTAAGGTATATCAAGAACTCTGATATTTCTATAATCGTTCCACAGCCTGAATAATATATTCCAAATAAATCTGATTATTATTTATTTATTTATTTATTTATTTATTTATTTGTTATTCTGTCGTTAGTAAATAAATTAAATTAGAATGAAATATTGTATATTTTGTACTTCAAAATATTGGTAGGGACGCGACCCCCTCGTCCCCCCGCCAGAGACGCCTATGGTTTGTAGTATTGCCTAACCTCTTCGGTCCCCGCGTCTCCTGTAGGAGACATAACCATAGTAGGAGACATTTCGGATTCACTGAAATCTTCTTTTTAAGTTTAAGTCCCACGGTTATGCCGGTTAGGCTAAAGGAGACGGTGATGATGAGAGATGAGTGAAATGGTGGAATGAAGAAAGTGGGAGGAAACGGGAGAACCCCGAGAAAACCCACGAGCACGATCGGATTCACTGAGTCCCAATGTATCCTACAGGGGACATAGACTCCCGGCATTGGTAACACTATAACCCGTTTAATCCCACCACATGCATGCGCGCCAACGCTATAGATGAAAACAAATGCAGAAATTGTGCTTAAAAAAAGACCACTAAAAATTTGAGTTGAGTTGATTTTGAGTTGAGTTGAGTTGATTTTAGTTTAGCGTCCCGTTCAGCAGCGAGGCTATATGAGACGTGCACCTACTGATTAACGTGGAATCCGAACCACATGAGCTCCCGCCGGGAATCGAACCAGGGAGGTGGGCACTTGATAAAGGTGATATTCAAATTGAAAGTGGCAGATTAGTTACTTAGCTAAATTTGACTTTAACGTCCTTTTCAGCAACGGGGCTATATGAGACGTGGACCTACAGCGTAACGTAGCATTCGAATGACATGTGCCTCCGCTGGGAATCAAAGCCAGGTTTCCCACGTCAAAGGTAGGTACGCTATTCATATAGCCATGCGGAAGCTCTGTAAGTGGTAAAAAAAAATCAACCATTTTCGGTTTTTAACGTTGATCAGTATAAGCCAAAAACGATAATAGATATCGAGAATAGTAGCGGATATAGCCCGTGGCCGGCTTCAGTTTTTTGAATGTCAAAAATAATTCAAGCATTTTAAATTTACAGTAAGTGTTGCCTTTTAGTCTTATGATTGAAACAGATATTCTTAGTTCCTCTTAACGTAAGCACATTTAAATTAAAATGATTTACGTAGCTCATGATATATCTATTAAAGTATCATAGTGTGAGTTCTGGCTGCCCTTCTCCAGTTTCTACCTTCTAGATCCGCCACTGAGCGAGAAAGCAGTTTCCTTCCATCGATTAACGTCCCGAAAATACGTTTCACCTTCATTTTTAACTCTCTGCTAAAACCGGAAGTGACGGAAATCCACTACAACTTCGGTTTCAATAATGAGTCAAGCACTGTAGAAACAAGAAACTTTGTTTTTAAATCGATATGGCAATCTAAGAATAGATATTATCACTTGTTTTAACTTTCTACTCATACTGAAATTAGATCACATCAACAACTTCCGGTTTTAACGTTGCGTAGCGTTAAAATAGAGAGAAGCTGTTTTCTGCAATCAATTAAGCATTACAAGAATAATTCCATCTCTATTCTAATATCCTTATTACCTTTTCCAATTTTACTATTAATTGAAAAAATATCACGCCGTATAAAACAAATTCCTGCACTGATGTGAACGTGAACAGCTACTCGTCTTTCCTACCTGTAAATAGTAATATAAATATGTATCATCACGCATTGGTGTAAGCATGTCTAAAATTGGTGCATAACATTACTAACGTGTCGAAAATTGCATTTTCATAAATTGAAAAACGCTACATTTAAATATATTTTAACAAGTTTACTATAAAAACTGGACTTAAAACAATGTATGGTAGAAGTGAGTAAGAAAGAAAAAATAATAAGAGAGGGCGAGAGAAATGACATAAAAATTGTCTTATGTTATTTATTTTTACAATTGGTATGATTTTTGGCATCTTAATTTACGCACAGTAGCCTATGCCATATATATTCCTTAACTCTCGGACAGTTCTATAGTTGCACATCATGAGTTAGCACACTAACTTCAGATACTTCACTTTGTATACTGTGGTTAATTGCTACCTTATAGATGAATCCGTGCTTAATAGGCCAGATTTTCATTAATGTATTTCTACATAGATTGCATCTCACAAGTAAGAACGCAACATATTTCAGTTAATATTTACACACTTGTCTATTAAAATATTATTACAAATTTATTCTGTAACTTTTATATATATATGAATCCGTACAGTAAAACTGTACCATTAAGTCTAACCCTTAAGGTACTTTTCAAGAGGTTATTTTATGTTTGAAGTAAGTCTGTAGAAAAAGAATAACTCTAATAAAGCAGATAGTTTGTGGTCGTTGTTGAGTTACAAGGAATACCGGCATAAAATCTAAATTATGTTTAGTATTCATTTAATGTACATAGTTATATTGTGAGTAACTGAATAATGCACAAGGCTTCTTATATTTAATTTTTGAGGATTGTACTTTCATAATTAATTTATATGCAGGGTGTCCCAAAAGTCCCCTGACATAGGGTAACTCTGTTATTATCAGTTACAACAAAATGTAAGAGGAAAAAACATCTCTAAATACGATGTTTTCAATCTAAAGTGAAGTACTTTTTTAAATCGGATGAGCCGTTTGGGCTGTACACTCTTTTTGTGCCCAATGTTAAATGAAAATACAACGTTGCCATTTACCTGGACCCACAATACAAGTGAATGGGTTACTATCTTTTATGCTAACATGTCGATGACCAGCCCCTATTTCAAACAGTAACTCATTCACTTATGTTGTGGGGTCCAAGTAAATAACATTGCATTTTCATTTAACATTGGACGCATAAAGAGTGTACAGCCCAGACGGCTCGTCCTATTTTTTTTTATTTTTTAAATCTTTCACTTTAGATTGAAAGCATCATATTTAGAGATGTTTTCCCTCTTACGTTTTGTTGTAACTCTGATAATAACAGTTACCCTTTATCAGGGGACTTTTGAGACACCCTGTATATATATTATATATATTGCAACAAATTTCATATTAAAACCTGGCCATTTCCTGATTTAATTCTCTCGAAGGTGATTTGTTTACTTCTAAGAAATTATTCATTGGACACTTCTCATAAGACATACGATAATACGTTTTAATATTATTTTACGGAGAACGGGGCATCCTTGGAAGTTTCTCCACAGTTCGGACATTTCGCCGATTATGGGTGTTTAGTAAAGTTTGTCGTCGGTCAGAAAAGGTTGAGAAGCGCTGTTTTAATAGATTACGTGTTTCTGAACCTGTTATTATTGACCACGAATATCATGTTTTAGAGTCGTAAAAATTAGTTTCTTTTTCTTCCTTTCTTCAATTTTCTTAAAAACTGTAAAAACTGTACGCATGAAGATTCAACCAAATACATGTTAGTTTGTTCAGCTCAGAGATATCTATAGAGAGATATAGAATACATCTCATCTGTTTGTTCTTATACGGTAACTTGTGACATTAAGAAAGAGCAAATGTTTGCAATTCTTTCGTTCAAAAGAAGCAATAATTCTTAGAATTTTCAGAAAGAGCAAGGGAAACAACTCTACAATATCAACCGTTCCACACTTATTACAATCCGTCGCAACTAGTCGCTTGTCCTTTCTCGGTTTCTATTTCTTTTTCCACATCAGTTATGGGAATATCTGTGCATCAGTCGCCATTGGAAAGTAATTCTATTATATTGTCTTAATGGGTTTTTATCTCCGACAAGACTGTGAGTTACAAAACACACAACAAAAGACATAAAATTCCTTCCGTAATCCGAAACCGTTCTTGCTCCTTTCTACATTACTTTCTTCTCGGCAAGTGATTCGTAACGTTCGTCTGCAGCGTTGCTCTGTTATATTGTTTCCAATAGCAATAATTGTTCAGCACATGGATGTGGTGGCTTTTGTTGGTTTTACACTTCAAATTAATTACATGGTAGTGTATAATTAGCATAAATATCCGTTTTCTCTTTCCCAAGAGTGAACCTCTCTTATTTTAATGACCATGATCATCATTTGCCCCTTATAAACTATTGACCAACCCAGTATTTCTTTCTTCTTGTTCTTTAAAATATGTAGATAGATCCTACGTAGACTGTAATAATAGATTTTTTTTTAAAAAATCATAAATAGGTATACTGAAAGTATCTAGATGATAACTTCTAGCAGTATACCACTGGCATAAGAATTAGAAATGGTAATGGCGTTTGTGAGATGGATCGAACTCCTTATTTTCATATAACGGGTATAAATTTCATGCAACAAGAACAAGGTGTTACTAAAAACTTTCATTACAACACACTGTTTCTTTGGAATTTGTTTCCTGTTTTAGCAGTTAGTCTCTATGAGATGTGATCCTGTAGATTAATGTGGGATCTGAGTCAACATGCTACCAGGAATCAATTCAGGGTCATCCATATACTCAAGTCTGGGGGCTAACAATCTGGCTACGAAGACATCTCATACTTGTGCTACAACTAGGAGTGCATAAAGTTCAGACTCTATTCTCCCCCATCTGATCTCACCCAACTTATTTACAGGCGTTGACTTAAAAGCGAGTGGAGTTAATCCTACGTTGCAATTTAGCGTGCACACTTGAACTTCACCAATTACACGACAGCTTGGAAAATATTGTGCATATATCTTTTGTTTACTAGACGTGGCAACAGCCTAGTGCTTTCAAGGTCATGAAGTCATCAGCAGTCGACGACATGATCTTCTACTTTTGACGGTAGTGTTGCGTTATTGGACAATGGTTCATACAACGACACGACTTTAAACATAGAAAATCACAGATAAACGAATAGTTTGATATCCCGATAAACTTTCTAGTTTTACGTATGCCAATAAATTCTCTGAACACAACAATACGTTTCCAGCTTGCATGTTTATGTTCCACCGTACAATAAAGAACTTTTACTTCAACAAATGCTTTCAGCATAAGCATAGTAGTAGACAGAACTTCCCATATGGCTTTGCACAAATATACAGTAGTCAAATCAGAACTATGTACATAATTGTGCATAGATAATTAAAGCCAGTCTACCTCTCAGTATTTCATTATCATGTGTTCATATTTCTGAGTTGTGTCGTTGTTTTAAAAATAAGATACAATGTTATTTCAATGAGTTGAAGAATTAAAGACAACAAAACCTATTAAAAAAAGAATCTAACCATTTTATTAGGGTGTGCACAGGAAAGAATCTAACCATTTTATTAGGGTGTGCACAGGAAAGAATCTAACCATTTTATTAGGGTGTGCACACAAAAGAATCCAACCATTTTATTAGGGTGTGCACAGGCATATCCGGCATACTCCGTAGCTACAGCTATAAGTACAATGTTCATCTCCTGAAGAATTACAGGGTATCACGTGTGTTTGAAAACAGGGAAAATGTGCTAGATATCAGCACAATGTGCTAGATATGTTGGCCCTTTTGTTGTCCAATAACCCACTTCTGGAGAACACGTCAAGTGGTTTCTAGTGTTATTTAAAGACAAGTTTAAACGACAACTGCTTGGCTTGCTATCGACGAATCCTGTTTCCTTAATTCTTCCGTCAATTAAATCATTCCACTGATTAATGCTGTGTGAAGCATGGCTGACATACACAAACTAGCCATTCAGAAGGTTAGATATGGGTCAACCACAGATAATGTGCTCATACAATGCTTTATTTGTTTTTCCCTTGTAGTTGAGAAACACACTGTAGGTTTTCCCCATCTCTCTCTCATTCACGGAAATCAATCATACTCGCGTTATTCGTTATTCGGTGGGATACTTCAATTTTTGAACACGCGAGAATGTGCTGCGTGCACATTGGGATGCAGTCTATTGAATTCAGCCACTTCTCGTGGACTTACTCCACTGTAAAGTAAAATGACCTAGATGCCTTCCTACTTGCTCAAACTCATAGTTATCCTCAACGAAAGAAAAATAAATAAAATCATGATTTTGCTATGCTTCCAGACTTACGGGGCACCTTGTAAATTGCACATTTAAACTATTAAAACAAAAAAAGCTGGATGGCTATTAACGCAAAAAATGAAGGAACGCATAGACAGTGATAATTTTCAAACACATACATTTTCTTCTTCTTCTTTTCAAATTATTATTTCTTTCTTACCACCATATCCGTCTGTTGCATAGACCAGTCTTCTTGGCTGAGTACTAGAAGATTCAACATCAAAATAAATATTTTATCTAAAGTTTGGAATTTTGAAAGCCGACATGCTTGATTATTTTGTGAAGTAAATGCTACCATTGTTCTGCCGTATAAGATATGACACTATGCTTCAAGAAAAAGTGGTTTCAACCTTCTTGAATGCTAATGGGATAGTTCGCAATCCAATAGCATTATTCAGTCAGAGATCTCAAACTTGAATGTACTGTGCAAAAGTTTTCAAATTTGAGCAAAGATTAGCGACCAAGGCATTACTAGAATCTAGAAACAAGTTTTGATACTGCCTAATTCACCTTACTCACATAACCTAGCATCTATTTGATGGCGTCGCGGTGGCTCAATTCTTGTGGAGTTCATCGTTGGATCCCAGCTTACGCCAAAAGGAACTTTGTGCGTTGGTTTTCGTGGTGTTAACCCGTTTTCTCCCGCTTTGTTTATTCCACAATGTCATTTTTTTTTTTAAATCATATCACCGTCTCCCTTATTCTTGGTAGATAATCATGGGGCGTTAAATTTAAAAAAAAAAATAGGAAAACCTACTTGATTGTTTACTATTCCGAAAATTAATGTTTCGAAATATTTTGCCTGATATAATCAATTCACCTTTCATCAATATCTTTTGCCACACTAATGCATGAGAATGAAATTACCAACCAGTTCAGTGACATTTCTTTCTTTCTCTCTTCTTTTTTCATTTTTTTCAAATTTCTTCAATGCGTATTGGTGATGCACAAAAACTATTCTAAAGAATACATTTGATGGCACAAAACATCGTAACTCCCATCATAATATTAGGAAGTTCTATTTTAAAAATAAAATCCTTGAGATTAGCCGAATACATTCAAACACATTCCTTTCTTAGGATGTGATAATTAGAAATAAAATTCACAACTATAATTGATTAGCAATAAACATATGAGTGTTAAGTTAATTATATATAAATGTTATCTTAAAACTATCGAGTTTTCTGTTTGCGAAATCTATTTTTTTCTAAAACGCTTAATATACTCGTATTAAACTAATAAAAGTTTCAGAAAAGTAACACTACGTATCACCCAACTGAATGTACGTCTTCTACGAACAGCTACCGTAATTCAGACAAATCAGTAGGCATATGTGAGTGAAGTTAATGATTTCTAGCCAATCAACAAAATTGTACAACATGCAGCAGCCACAGTCTTTCGTAAGTTGTAACCCCGTAGCCCACTTTTGTACTTATGTCAATGCTATACAGGGTGTTTCAAAACAACACCGACAACATTTGGGAGGTGATTCCTATCAATAAGATACGACAAAAAGTATACACAAACCTGGCTGCACAAATACTTCCTTTCGGAGTTATAGGCTGCTGAAAACACACACAAAAAATGAATTTTAAAGGTCCATAACTCCAAAACTATGTGACCTATCGTAGTCGGGTAAAGACTTCACTTAGGAACTAACACTTGCGCTATCCAAAAATATATGTTTCAGAATCCTGCGATACTCAAGCAACAATTTTTATAGAGGGAGTTTGGCTACGGACATTTAATTTGAAATACTCACCAATTACCTGTATAAAAATTATTGCGGAAGTACCGCAGTATTCTGAAACATGTATTTTTGTATATGGCACATACTAGTTCCTAAGTGAAGTCTTGACCCGACTACGGTAGGTTCCATAGTATTGGAATTATGACACATTAAAATTCATTTGAAGGGTAAGGGGGAAAAAAAGAAGGAATGTCACAAAACTGCATTTTCGAAAAAACGGTGATTTAATATTGAAAACCACGTACAAAATGAATAGGGTTAGTCAAAGTTTTGCCCCTTTTACATGGACATTTCTACATCTACGCATGCATGGCATATACAGTCAAATAGTACCAAGAGTCACCAACAGATACGACAAAGCACCCGTTAAAGCACACACATGGGCTTGTTTTTTTCTTCTTACCCTTCATTTTTTCATGTTTTCGGCAGCGTATAACTGTGAAAGGAAGCATTTGTGCACCCAGGTTGATCTATACTTTTTGTCTTAGCTTGGTATCTGGAATCTCTTCCCAAACGTTGTGTGTTTTTAGAAACACCCTGTATATACAATATCTACCCCTATATTATATATATATCTGCGTTCTCTCGTTTTGTCCAAGTGTTCTGTCCGAAGGTGTGTTGTTGCTCATTTAGCCAATGTAATTAGGGCCATTAAGCTAGTAGCAGGGGTAGTAATAACTAGTTTATATTCCTGTGGTTCAAGAAATAAGATTACCAGAAGTCTCCAATTCTCCGGAACAGTAACTAGATCAACAAGTCTGTCCCGGAAAAAATCTGTCTATCCCCGAAGTTCACTTATTGTCACTAAATTTATTTCTTGGGTTGTGCACTTATTAGGCAAATTAGATTGATTACTCTTGTATTGCATTGTTTTCGAAAGAATACGAGTCATTCTTGAGCTTCATTGTCTGTGAAATGAGTAGAGAGTGAATTGTTGTGTGATTGGTACAGTCCGAAGCAAAAAACGTGCAACATGAAATGTAAGTTTATCGTGAAACTACGTCTAACAGCATAGAGAATCAACATAACGTCTAAGTGGCACAAATCACACAGGAGAAACTTCGGCGTCCTCCCCTGCACACTTATTTTGGAGTAAAACTCTTCCTCGTTTCACAGTAAACTTATATACTCATGTTGCAGGTTTTTTGCTGCGGACTGTACAAAGACATAAAAACATAGCTATATAGAAAAACTAGTACCGTATATATAATTGGGTTAGCTGCTAACACATGGTTAAATTCTCGAAATGTGGTTTGGCCTCTGCCAACACATACTTCTTCTAACTCTTTAATTTAATTAGACAAACGATATTTATCCTTGACATGCTGAATCGAAACTACTGTTACTACTGACATGCTACTTGCAGAAAACCACTTGTAGCTATATATTACCGTTTTTGTTGAACGGTGACAAACGTTGAAGCCAGAAACGACTAATTTCAACCACTTCCGGTTTGAATAGAGGATTAACGGAGGAGATGAAAACTATTCTTTGGACGAAGAATGAACTGCAAGTAGCCACTTCTTGATATCTCTTGCCGTTTTTCTTTGATACCTGTAGACAGACAGACAGATGGACATAGCTGTTCTATCAGACTTCGACACTTATGCATAGCATAATACCTAGGTATGTAAGTTTAATAATAAATACCGCGTTAGAACAAAACCCATGTTTCGCCAAGTATCCTTGTGTATACGTCACAAGTATAGCTTTAGGTAGCTAGACAGCATCACATTTGAATTTGTGTATAAGTGAATTGAGCTTCATAAGTGCTGACATTTCATGCTGAGCTAACAGAATCAGACGCAGGTGTTAAGTATAAAAGTATGAATATGGTATATGTTAAACACATCTGTTAGCATCCAGTACTTACTGAACAAGAAAACAGATCATTCATAATTATCTTCATGCGATAGAATAAGGTACATTGAAGCATGAAGAGGGACTTTTAACAAAATGTTTTATTTATTTGAACAAGTGAAAATCGTTGTTTTTCTGATGGCGCGAAACGTTTAATTGATCAAGATATTTCTGCTTTATTTTTTATGCCATGAAGTGTTACATTTTAGGAATAAATGTAAATATTTATAAAGAAATACGTTAGTTTAGAACAGTGCTTCTCAACCTAGATGGCGCGCCCCCTGGGAGGCTTGAAGAGAAAGCAAGAGGATACAAGCTACTGACAGAAATAAACTGTGAAAATAGGCTATGACCATTTGTAATAACCATTTACAATATAGCTTTAGCAAATTCCGGAGACGTTATACTATTTCAAATCTTGTCTTTTCTACGCCTATTCAAGATAACCACGTAAATAAAAACCTATATATGATATAAATATAAATTGGTGATAATATGGTTATTATTACCAATTATTATTATTACTCGCTGCAAGTCTGTTCGTACAAGAGCAAAATAAACTTAGGTTTATGGAAAACATTTGAACCACCTTCTCCCTTATGATGTGTCCTTCATTTATTTTAGCAAATCTTTGTTATGAGTACACACTGCATTTACTTAACTTTTAATATCATCCTTCATTGATTTCATCGTATATTTATTATGAGTACGTACACATTTCAGTTACTTAATGTTTAACAGGTTAATGCTTGATCTCAAATTAACGTTTAACAGGTTTGTCATGTGCATTTTCCACTAATTCTTCTTTTAAATAGCAATTAGTAAAATTTTATTTAGAAATTTGAAAAAGTTCAAACCCCAACTTTGTTGGCCAATGATACGATTTATGTTTACTGGGTTACAAAGAAGATCAAGTAGGATCCCCCCTAAATTTGGAACACAGTCATAGCACTACTTCTCTCTCTCTCTCTCTCTCTCTCTCTCTCTCTCTCTCTCTCCATATATTATGTATATATAAATTATGATTATATTTACAGACAACTCATCAACTGTGTATTGTAATTTATGTATTTTTTTCGACGCTAAGAGTAATGATTGGTGTTACCATACCGAACAGAAGCGTTCGGTCAGTCAGTTATGTTGACAAGTTGTTTGGTATGAGTTCCAAGTTCGCCAAAAAACTCTTGCCTCTTATTTCACGTAGCGTAAGTCTTATGGTGAGTCCAGTGAAATGTAGTAGAGATGGGGCGCTACTGTTGCTGTCGCTGAGGTAGTGATGTAGATTGCAGTCAGTTGGATTGAGTAAGGTGTTCAGTGTGGAATGATATCTAGTACGTTAGAGAAGATAGATTAAGTTCCTGAGGTCTTGAAGTATTTAGTGCTAGGGGTTGTGAGGCGTGTCTAGAGTCGCTAAGCATGACCTCGAGAATATATGGCATATTTTCCATGACGTTAACTGAAGCGAATGCCAAGGAATATCCGTAGATGATGCGGGCTGCATGAGTTTGTAGTCGCAGTTAATAGGACATGCGAGCGCCTTTTGAGGCAGAATGGGTTGTGAAGAAACTGTAATCAGATTATCATGTTGCACACAGGACTGCGAGTTTCGTACTGGAACTGTCTTGATCGAAGAATACAGTACAGAGGATATAGACACTTAGTGGGGAGCCGGCTCCATAAGGAATACATGTTTCATTTCAGCTTCATGTAAAAGTTTTATTCTTTTTTTAATTTGAAGGTATATGTATTAAGAACGATTTCAGTTTTAGTAGATACTTGTACACCAGCTAGGGTGCTCCGTGTGGCCCCATAACCCACCGGGTACTTTCTCGGATAAAAAAGTCGTATGTGTAATACATGTAAAAGGCACTATGTGTGTATTGCTACTCAAGTACGGCAGAAATATGGAAAATATGAACGAACTGTATAAACGAAATGTATAAATGAATGAAATATAAACGAAATGTATAAATGAATGAAATTGTTTATTTCCGTTTCTTCAAACAGTTTACATACCTCTTCTTATGTTACTGATTCTAATTCAAAATCCATAGTGTCACAAAATTTCATTTCCTAAACAGCACATTTGCACTTGCACTTGCACGTGTACATTCCAATTTTCTTTCCTTGCATTTGCATGATGAACATGTAGTTTTGCAGATGCATTTAACATAAAGTTGAAACAGTTCCTTCGCCACACTGGAACAAGCTTGTTGTCTACCTTGGTCCACCCATACATGCAGGAGTCTTTAACAAGCATCATCGGTTTGTGGGCTGAAAGCCATATGCTAGCTTGGAAGATGCTCCTTTTCTGGTGTAATTTCACAGCGTCGCTTGTGTAGGGTATTCTCTCAACATCTTGAGGAGCGTTGTGACAGAATATTTTCATTCGTAGATGATC
Organism: Thermobia domestica; assembly: GCF_964235325.1. Classification (NCBI taxonomy): domain Eukaryota; kingdom Metazoa; phylum Arthropoda; class Insecta; order Zygentoma; family Lepismatidae; genus Thermobia; species Thermobia domestica. The sequence continues at coordinate 92,154,343 of NC_137469.1, forward strand.
TACATCTCTTTCGTCTTTGCAGTACATTCTCCACACAAGTTTGTTGGCGGCATTTTCCAACACAATTGTTATTTCAAAGTACAGTACAGTACAGTACTAGTAAAGACTTGCAAAATCTGCTTCTAGATTTTTGATGGTCTCCGCTGCTTTTAAACAACCTCGTTTTCATTAAAACTTAAATCCCGATGTGCTATCTGACCCGGTGAAAGAATGAAACAGAGCCAATCCTTTGCACTTTGTGTCTCCTAATGTTGCCGCAAGATGGTTAATGGATATCATTCTTGTCTGCTTTCCAGCTTTAAAGCCATCCAGATTTCAGCTTCTGGGTTGACATTTAGTATGTGCTGGAAATTACTCAAGAGAATTACTATCACATCTGTATCTCCAGTGTGAATCAATCCCACTGGATGTGTCTGCACGGAATGAAGAGCATGTACAACAATGTGCATATCTGCCTCCTCATGATTGCATTCTCCCATATGAATGCCACTTCCTACATTGTGTATATTCTCGCCTGCGGTTACCGGCGTCCGCACTTCCATCAATTTCCCTGAAAGATATAAAATCAGCTCAGTCTTGTTATTAGAATGTGAAAGAAAACTATGCCAATTCCCTGGAACCTTTGCGAAACCGCACACACGCTGTCGATTACCGTGATCTCCTTTCTCCCTTGTAATACCTTTGATGGAGAACGTACTATACTGATCCCAAACAATGTGTACTGTTTGTGACCTTCTCGACTGGTACTGTATTCGTGGGTAGAACACTCGAAGAAAGTATTCATCAAATGATTTTCCTTGCACACTGATTCCAGAAAATCCACGCATAAGAGCTCCCCCATCATTTACAATGAAGTTAAAAGTATCTGTTGTCATTAAATCCTCATCTTTAGTTACGTTATACTTGAGAATTGTTTCCAAAAGACATGTCAGCAAATCTGACTTTTTACAAGTGTGGAGAATGCCCTTAATGGAAAGTGATGGTGGATATGAACAAGGTTCATGGCGGAAAAATTGTTCCAAGTTGTTCCAACTTCCAGTGAAATAGTCCATACAGATCATTCTGTTGCTTATATTGTCCTAGTTTTTTTTTTTTTTTTTTTTTGACGCAGGTTTTTCTGTAGTAGTTTTTGGTCATAGAAAAGTAGCAGATTATTTTTTCTAATAGGAGTCTTGATGGGTCATTCTTTTTTTATGTAGGACCTCCTCCTCAAACTTGAAGTACTGCTCTTGTCCTGTCCTTTGAAACACACGGATAGATTTTGCTGGTAAGGCACCGAGGCATACACGATTGTCTGACGATACCAGATCTATAGTAGGTTCCTTGAAAATGTTAATTATGGTTTCCCTGTGTTAATTATGGTTTCTACTTGTTCGGTTACATGACTTTGGAAACGACTCTGATATGCAAGTCCTTCTTCTTGATGACGCAGTTCTTCATCGTGCCTGCTGTTTCCAGAGGTGAAACCATGTAGAATGTGACAAATTTCCGGTCCTGTCGGAATCCATCGTACCAGCATTGTCGGATTTTCCGTAATACTGATGATTCCACCTACTCCTTTAACTTCCTTATTTGCCTATTCATGTGCTTGATCAATGGGAATTGAAGAAAACCGACGTTCGTTTCTGGACATAACACAATGTCATCTACGGAACTCTTTCTCGGTTGATGATGACAGAGATTCAAAGTCTCTAATAAAGAAAGAAATCCACCGGGCGTAATTGTAATGATCTAGGGCAAAAAAAAGAGGGGAACCGTCTCAAAATGATAATCATGAGATCCAATTTTCGTTCTCGGTGTGATCTTAATTAACATGAGTGTAAGTAGTTGGTAGTTATGAACAAGTAGCCAGAAGTGTATTCTTGACTTATCTCTAGCAGTATCAGTAAACCGCATGGTAATGTCCCCTTCATGGTTCTCATGAGCCTTCTTCAAAAGGATGTCAAGGGCTGCGAGAATTACTTTTGGTGGGCATACCGTGTACGTATTGAATCACTTGCTCGCAGAAAGGATACGCTACGGCCTCTGAAATTATCATTTGTAGCCAACACTTTAATATGAAGCCAAAAATGTCTTTAAAATAGTCAAAAAAAAAAAAAAAAAAAAAAAAGTCGGAAGCTGCAAGAATATAAATATGTTTGTCTTTTCCGAAAAGGAAGCCATAGCCCTCTATACCCATAGAGGCTCCCCCGAGGAATGATCATTATTCACTCGGACTGAAATTGCTTTCTGGAGCCAAAACTTTAATATGAAGCTAAAAATGTCTTTAAAGCAGACGAAAAATTCGAAAGCTACAAGAATATCAATATTTTTGCCTTTTCCGAAAAGGGGACTATACCCAGAGAGCTCCCCCCGAGGATGATTATTGTCCACTCGGACTGAAATTATCATTTTTAGCCAAAGCTTTACAATAAAGCCAAAATATAAACTTTACAACAATTTGAAATGACTGGGTTCCGAGTCCCCCACTATAACCCTTTACTTGTAAATAAATAATATTACTATTATTTTAATCTTGTAGCATATGGTCACTATTCCTGAAATTTCTTTTACTAAGCGTAGGAGAAAAAATAATAATGAAACATGTCTAACATAATTCAATAGGATAGAAGTTTATACAATTTCTACCAAGAACTACAGAAGAGTGGTTTGGGTTTAATAAATACCAAAATGGATGTAACCTTGACAGTGATATGTAGCATAGCCTTAAAATGTATTAAGGATTAGAGGACAGTAGGAAAGACTGATAACCAAAGGAATAGAGCTGAAATCACAAAAGAAGAGAGAGAAAAAGCTCTTTGCTCTTGCTATGATATGAATCTGGGGACTTGAGGCGACCTAGAAGACAAATGACGCTAGACGAAAAGAATCTGGCACTTGAAGAACACGTAGGAACTCATGGTTTTACCAGAAGCTCAGTCTACCTGCGGGTATTCCGGTGCAGAGACATCATTTCTTGTTCAACGGAAAGACACAGAAAACCCTCTAGAGTCAGAGTTATTGCATAAAGTTCTTCTGTCTTATCCCTTCTTTTTTTACGTTTTCTTTCTCATTGTCATTTCTACTTCTATTTTTTCCTTTTTCTCTCATTTCCCCTTTTCATCTTCGTCCTTTCCTTTGCTTCACCTTCCTATATTTCGGGAAAATTATGTTTGTGTTATCTGTATTCCCATTGTGATTATTTTATTTCAGTTTGCCCCCTGTCATGGGCGTGACAAATTGCTCTAATACGAAGGTGATCAGAAAGTAAGGTTACAAAGATTGCAGTGAAACGTGTATATACATTATTTCATACAACCAATACAGCCAACAGATAGTACATACATTAGGTTATGTTTCGACGCAGTCTCCATGTCGGTTGAAGCACTTATCGCATCGTGGGATGAGTTTGAAGATTCCCTCCTGGTAAAATTTCTGTCCTTGCGTGTTCAACCACGTTGTCACGAAATTTTCATTTCCTCGTCTGAGGCGAAGCGACGCCTCGGAAGTGCTCCTTCAGGTGCGGGAAGAAGTGAAAGTCGCTTGGAGCGCTACGTGATCCTCGTGTTGTCCTGAATCACCTTCTGCACGCGAGCTGTGTTCAAATCTGTTGTTGCCGTGCCGGGTCGCCCACTGCGCTCCTCGTCGGTGACAATTTGTCTACAAGCCGCGAACTTTCAACACCTTCTGTGATATGCTGACGAGACATTACAGTCTCTCCGTAAACCTTTGCTATTTGCTGGTGAATTTCAGCCTCGGTTACATGTTTCGCCCACAGAAATCGAATAACTGCGCCGACTTCTTCTCGAGACCAGTTTTCCAAACGAGTCGCCATTTGTGTTCACTAACAAATACCGCCGTAGGTGGCAATGGCTGAAACTCTACGGAGTTGCCAACTCCATGTATTCAAATTACCACACACTCCTTATTCCTCTATAACAGACGAAACTCCAGAAATATCAGCCTTGTAATCTTAGTTTCTGACCTTTTCCCGTATATGATTTTCCGTATTATTCCACTAATTACATTTTCCATAGGAAAAATGGTATGTTTATCATCAGCTTGTACAGCAGTTTGTGAGCTGACGTTCTCACTGACGGTCATTTCTACTAAAATATGGGCATTGTGAGCATAAGCCCGCTTGAGCACTAATTGCTAAATGACATCTCTCACACTGATACAATTCGAAAATTCGCGAAGAAAACTCTTGATTTGGCACTTTTTAAAGCAATATGGCTGGAAAGTGTGGACCAAAGAAGTAAACTCGGCTTTGGATTCATGATTCTTCCATACAAAAAGATAACCTTTTTTGATACTTATATCTCATACCGTACCATCTCATTCTGTTATTCTATTTGAGTATACTTATATTCAAAAAAATGCAATTCTTTTAGCATAACATGTACTAAATGAAGAGATTCATTATTAGTGCGGATTAACTTCAGGAGGGCTGATTATAAGTACAGTGTGAACCTATGGCATAAAAATCTACAATATGTAAAACACGAACCAACTTGTGCTAGGTGGCCACTAAAAGCACGAATGCCATTTAACCGAGTCAGGGCAAGAAGCCAGGAATGCAGTAAGAGGTTCGAGCGGAAGCTAAGTTACACTTAATGTAGAAACAATATATTTGCTTCCAGAAAGAAAAAATCGAGTTTCGCGGCTTCATGTTCACTTACACTGACTGCAGTTATTTTTAATTGTGAAACTTTACTCTTAGGTGAAGATTAAATTTTTTGTTAGAAATTGTGCGATCGAGTATTCATATTACATAGATGCAGTTTTATATCGTGTATCTTTGCTTATTTAAATATTGTTTACGTCAGGAAATCTTCATTTTTACTTCGTATTTCCTAAACTACTCTCCTCTTGTTTACATTAGGAGCTCTATGCAATACATGGATTCAACTTTATATTACGATTGCCTGTTAGCAAACAGCACAATTAGCACCTGCGTGCAGTTAGCCCCCCCTCATGCTAAATTTAAAATTATTTTTATGTCAATCGTTTGATCATCGTTTGATCAGGTATGATCAACAATTTTTAACGTTTGATCAGCTTTACTAACAGAAATATAAGCGATATTTAGTAGGGGGGGCTAACTACACGCTATCCCCCCCTTCACGTCAGATTCGAAATTTTTTGATGTCAATCGTTTGATCATCGTTTGATCAGGTTTGATCAACAATTTTCAACGTTTGATCAACTTTAGTAACAGAGATATAAGGGTTCCAAAATGGGGGGCCAGCCCCCCCTTCACCTCCGATTCGACTTTTTCTTATGTCAATCGTTTGATCATCGTTTGATCAGGTATGATCAACAATTTTTAACGTTTGATCAGCTTTACTAACAGAAATATAAGCGATATTTAGTAGGGGGGGCTAACTACACGCTAGCCCCCCCTCACGTCAGATTCGAAATTTTTTGATGTCAATCGTTTGATCATCGTTTGATCAGGTTTGATCAACAATTTTCAACGTTTGATCAACTTTAGTAACAGAGATATAAGGGTTCCAAAATGGGGGGCCAGCCCCCCCTTCACCTCCGATTCGACTTTTTCTTATGTCAATCGTTTGATCATCGTTTGATCAGGTATGATCAACAATTTTTAACGTTTGATCAGCTTTACTAACAGAAATATAAGCGATATTTAGTAGGGGGGCTAACTACACGCTAGTCCCCCCTCACGTCAGATTCGAAATTTTTTGATGTCAATCGTTTGATCATCGTTTGATCAGGTTTGATCAACAATTTTCAACGTTTGATCAACTTTAGTAACAGAGATATAAGGGTTCCAAAATGGGGGGCCAGCCCCCCCTTCACCTCCGATTCGACTTTTTCTTATGTCAATCGTTTGATCATCGTTTGATCAGGTATGATCAACAATTTTTAACGTTTGATCAGCTTTACTAACAGAAATATAAGCGATATTTAGTAGGGGGGGCTAACTACACGCTAGCCCCCCCCTCACGTCAGATTCGAAATTTTTTGATGTCAATCGTTTGATCATCGTTTGATCAGGTTTGATCAAGAATTTTCAACGTTTGATCAACTTTAGTAACAGAGATATAAGGGTTCCAAAATGGGGGGCCAGCCCCCCCTTCACCTCCGATTCGACTTTTTCTTATGTCAATCGTTTGATCATCGTTTGATCAGGTATGATCAACAATTTTTAACGTTTGATCAGCTTTACTAACAGAAATATAAGCGATATTTAGTAGGGGGGGCTAACTACACGCTAGCCCCCCCTCACGTCAGATTCGAAATTTTTTGAAGTCAATCGTTTGATCATCGTTTGATCAGGTTTGATCAACAATTTTCAACGTTTGATCAACTTTAGTAACAGAGATATAAGGGTTCCAAAATGGGGGCCAGCCCCCCTTCACCTCCGATTCGACTTTTTCTTATGTCAATTGTTTGATCATCGTTTGATCAGGTTTGATCAACAATTTTCAACGTTTGATCAACTTTAGTAACAGAGATATAAGGGTTCCAAAATGGGGGGCCAGCCCCCCCTTCACCTCCGATTCGACTTTTTCTTATGTCAATCGTTTGATCATCGTTTGATCAGGTTTGATCAACAATTTTCAACGTTTGATCAACTTTAGTAACAGAGATATAAGGGTTCCAAAATGGGGGGCCAGCCCCCCTTCACCTCCGATTCGACTTTTTCTTATGTCAATCGTTTGATCATCGTTTGATCAGGTTTGATCAACAATTTTCAACGTTTGATCAACTTTAGTAACAAAGATATTAGGGTTCCAAAATGGGGGGCCAGCCCCCGCTTCACCTCCGATTCGACTTTTTCTTATGTCAATCGTTTGATCATCGTTTGGTCAGGTATGATCAACAATTTTTAACGTTTGATCAGCTTTAATAACAGAAATATAAGCGATATTTAGTAGGGGGGCTAACTACACGCTAGCCCCCCCCCTTCACGTCAGATTCGAAATTTTTTGTTGTCAATCGTTTGATCATCGTTTGATCAGGTTTGATCAACAATTTTCAATGTTTGATCAACTTTAGTAACAGAGATATAAGGGTTCCAAAATGGGGGCCAGCCCCCCTTCACCTCCGATTCGACTTTTTCTTATGTCAATCGTTTGATCATCGTTTGATCAGGTATGATCAACAATTTTTAACGTTTGATCAACTTTACTAACAGAGCTATAAAAGTGAGATAAGTTTGAGAAAGAAACAATGATAAATTGCCACCTACCAGGGGAAACATTCGGTTATTTACCCAGCGACGCAAATCTGTATTCAACATAGGGGGGGGGGGGAGTGACGGATAAGACCGTTAGCAATTTTTTTAAGATGTTTAAAATGTTTATGAAGTTGAAAAACAATGCTGTGGAGTATCAGAAAACTAGAATTGTCTTTAGGGATGCGTACGAGACAAGATTTGTGGCTGTCTCGTCTCGAAAATGTTCTGTCAAAGTGATGTCTCGACTCGAAAAACGTATATTTTTCTATTGGAAGAGCCGTGTCTTTACTCGAATTTTGTCAGGCATCGCTAATTGTCTTCAACATTGGGAGACCTGCAGGGACAGATTTGAGGCTATTCTGAGAGGACTTAAATTTCTTCTCACTTTCCTTTGTGGTAATCGGACACAAATAATCATATTTTCCCCGAAACACATTTCAAATCGAATTATTGGGGGAACAGTCCGCCTCAGTTCTAAGATTGGAGGGGACTCATCCCCCCGGAGTTTTGCCAATGTATCTACCTATGCAGAAAATTAAAGTAAATCGTAATTCTGTATGCTAAGATGATGGACCAATAAAAATCTCTTCCCTGAAGGAAAATGAGTGCAGAAAGATGGAGAGTATAAATTCTCTTCTTTTCGTTTCACGTGATTCAAATAGCGCGTTGTTCGTTGTTTCACAATAATGAGACAAAGGGAGTCAAGATAGGTATGTAAAACTAACATGAAAAGTTTTTTTTTTTTTTTTTTAACTCTCTTGGACCATGGAGTAGTGAAGAAACTCCTCAATCAGCAACATCAAATAACAGCTGAAGCATCTTCATGCATCAATTTACGGTAAGTATCGTATTGTGCTCTTTCGTGTACAGTCGGAAACAATAATAAGTAAAGGTAGAGGTATAAGAAACAATAGGTCCAACCTATACTTAATATTGTTTCTGACTGTACATCTACTCTTGCTTACTTCTTACTTATTTCTGTATAATTTCCTTGTGTGGACTGCTAACAAACTTTAAACGTTTAGATACTTGTGTGTCCAAGGACGTAGACATTTCGAGACCTTAGGCGACAAATATTTCGACGTCGCTTGCTCCCCCCCCCCTTCGGTGCCCTCACCTTGATGAAACTTACACCTTTCTTAGTATCTGTTAATAATTATGTTTGCAAGTTTCTACAAACATTGGAAATTATATGTTAACGAAAATACATGTTATTATCTTTGCTATTTTATTTCAAAACTTAACTTTCATATTGATGTATGTAATTTATATCAGACTAGCAGCGTTCACCCCGCTTCGCTGCGGTCACCCCGGAACGCAATAAACTTTCTTACTTAGATAATTTTTACTTTTTCGCTTTCAAGTGATATGATAAAAACCATAGAAGATTGCAGTAAGTCTTAACATTATATCGCCTGTCATTTATGTTAACCCGCCCCGCTTCGCTGCGGTCATCCCGGAAGTTTTCGCTTTCAAGTGATATGATAAAAACCATAGTAGATTGCAGTAAATGTTAACATTATATCGCCTGTCATTTATGTTAACCCGCCGAGTGACACGGTCATGCGGGTTGCATATAAATACGTTTATTTTTACCTATGATGAACTAACAAAGGATTTGTACGTTATGGACACTTGAATGGTCAATTATCTCAAGACACTGGTAATTGAAAATTAAAGTGATATGATAAAAACCATCTAGGGTCCAAATCCTAATAACCCCCCAAAAATAAAAGAAATTGGTTCAGCCGTATTAGCGTGATGAGGGAACAAAGGATTTGTGCGTTCTCTTTTATATAATAGATTGCACTACTGTAATACAAAAGCAATGCCGAAGGCGTTATTCAGAGGTATATATTTTTATGCATTTTGTACTTTTAAAGATTTTACATAAACATTATTCTTCTCGTGCTAAGCCGAGTACTTCTACCAGTATATATAGGTATATAGTGTATTATAATTTATACACTATGTTAAGTGTGGCAAGTGCAAACCATCATATCTTTCACTTACGAGCCGCCACCGCTATCAATTTTACTTTCTCCTCTACCTAGGACATTGTTTAGCTTACTTGGGAAGAACTAAAATATATTTAATTGTTATTTATTTGTAACGGTGTTCGTCCGACGGCATTTTCTTTGATAAGGACACCAGTGACCGCCATGACGTACAAAGCAGCCGCAGGTTCCCGTGTAAGCTATTTTTAAAATACCTGTATATATGATTAACATTTTTCGAAGGCAAAAGTAAGGTAACTTTTTTGAAGAGATCAGGGGTGTAGCCAGCAGGTTTAAGTAGGAGGGGCCCTTCGTTTTTGAAGAGGGGCCAGCTACAATGTATAAAACAAACAAACAAAAAAAACATGTGTTGAAGTTAGTGTTTTTTGAGACCTGAAAAATCGGAAAATTTTTGTTTCCTTCCGGAAAAGTAAAAACACAGGTATTTAGCTTATTATTATTATTATTATTATTATTATTATTATTATTATTATTATTATTATTATTATTATTATTATTATTATTATTATTATTATTATTATTGCTTTTTCTCCATAAATTATGTTCCAGGTAGCTTTTATTATGTTTCATCAAGAACTACTGAACCGGACCAAACATTATACCTTTGTGTATAACTATTTGAATTTAAGCCCTTGGACACACAACCTATCTATAAAGGTTACCAAGAAAGTTATATCGCTTTTTCACCCAACACCTTCGAACATCGATGTATTACCTCTGGCTAAGACTACCTGGAAGATTAAAGGTAGTCCCCATTAGCATCGACGATCTTCTGCCAACGTTCTGGGAGACCATGGATTCCATCGCGGTAGAACTTCGTGGAGCGTGAAGCTAAGAAGATATCAAGTGAATTTTGTATCTCTACTAGGGATTTGAACTGGCATCCTCTAAGGTGACTGTCCAAGGGATGCAACAGGTGATAATCGTACGGTGCAATGTCCGGGGAGTATAGCCGATGCAATAGTGTTTCCCATTCAAAGCGTAGAATGGTGTCCCGGGTCATCCTTGCCACGTGGGGCTTAGCGTTATCCTGTAACAGGAGGGCCCCCTTGTGATTCAGAACTGCTGGCTCCACATCTTTGAGTTTTCCTTGGACACGGCTCAACTGCTGACAGTACACAGTTGCATTGATGCTCTGACCAACTGGTAGCAGTTTAAGATGCACGATGCAGCGAGCACTCCACCCAACACACACGAGAACTTTCTTCTGGTGCAGTGCTTCTTTCGACTGTTTTGAAACTGGTTCATGGATGCTAACTAATGATGGCGGCACCGTGGAGTTTCGTACAGGTCCCACTTATCATCACATGTCAACACCCTGTTCAGAAATGGCTCCTTCCTCAGACGAGACGACAAAGAAACACAGGTGTCTGTTCGCGTTGCCTTCTGGCCCGGAGTTTAATCATGTGGGATCCATCGACCCAACTTGTAGTGTTTCCACAGTTGATGGAGGTGCTGCCGAAAGATTTCTTCAATTATATAGAATTGTAGTCCCAGTTCCTCACACGTCTGGCACTGTTAGCCTAAATTGCTGTTTGGAGATCTTCATTTTGTACATGTGTTGGTCTTCCAGCATGTGATGCGTCTTCGAGTGTTTCGTCACCGTCCTTAAACTTGTTAAACTACCACTGCACTATCCGCGTACTCACGACACCCTCACAAAAGACCTGGCATATCTTCTACTTCACTGCAGCGTCATTTGACCCCAGTTTGAACTCGTACAGCATACACGCCCTTATGATTCTGTGGAGGTCCCATATTCCCTCTGTCCTTACACAAGTTCACGGAATAACTGAACTGTCACAACCAGGTAGTATGTTGGATATACCCACACCAACAACTGACCTTCGCCTTATCTCCATTCGCATTCAACTCACGGTGTGAGGGCCAATGGATCACATACCTCCACAAAAAGGGACAGAACATTCTTGGCTACCTTTATACATAAGACTGATCTTTGGAATTGCACTTAATTTCTTTAAGATTTCCTGACAAAAATATTTATTTATTATTCGTCACTAAAAAACATAATTATTTTATTAACAGCTATATATCCTGTTACACATGAAGTAGCATTAAAAAGAGCGAATGAAATCCGAACTGAAAAACTGAAAAAAAAACGTTATTTTCCACTAAATTTTCCATCTGATAAAAAAAATTAAAAAACATTAGTTACATATAAAAATATATAATATCGTTTCTAATTAGTTTAGTACCGTTGTTTAATGGTAGTATTTGAAGTACCTTGTTAAAACATTTGACTTCAAACTGTCAAATATGAATCGCAGTAAATTGAAGACTTAGGGGCAAGAACTCGTCAAGTCCAAAAAGTGAGAGTGTAAAGGAGATAGCTTCAGAAGGTTTTCTCGCCATCGGATTTTCTTCAAACTTGGCACATACTAGACCGAAAATAAATAGACACTTTTTTTGTGTCTTTCGGGAAATAAGTTAAGGAGGCCAAAGGGCCCCTTTTCAAAAAGGGCCTCCTTGGTTAAAAGGGCCACATTAAAGGAAGGAAACTCTGCCGATGGAAAGATGACTTAAAAATAGGAAATACGTGTTTTGTCGTTTTTGCGAGAATAGAGTTATAGAGTTCAATGGCCCCCTTCGAAATGATAAAGGACACAACCCTTAGGAATTTAGATTTCCGTGGAATTGCTTGAAACCGTGATATGTTCTAGATGTTATATTCCTAAGAAAACGTCTCAATAGGCACAACCACAAATCACTGACTGTTTGGCCACTACAGGGCCACTTTTTTGAAAACAGCCGAATATAACCACATTCTGAATTTTGGTAAAGTGACTAAAGCCGTGATGTGTTGTGGATATTGTGATCCTGAGAAAAATCTTAATGGGCATAACCACCAATCATTGATCGTTTGGCCACTCAGGGTCACTTTTTTGAAAGCAGCCGAAGATAGTGGTATTGTGGATTTCGATGAAAATGACTGAAACTGTGATATGTTCTAGATGTTGTGATCCTGAGAAAAAGTCTCAACAAGCCAAGAAACACAACCACCAATAACTGACTGGTTGCTACAGGGTCGCCTTTTTGGAAAAAGAAGGTAACGGTATTCTGAATTTAGGTGGAATTGCTTGTAACCGTGATATGTTGTAGATATTATGACCCTGAGGAAAAGTCTTCACGGGTACAACTACCACTCACTGACCATTTGGCTCCTACGAGACCACTGTTTTGAAAGCAACCGAAAATATTGATATTGTGGATTTCGGTGAAAATGACTAAAACTGTGTTATGTTATAGATATTGTGATCCTGAGAAAAGGTTTTAATGGACACAACCACTAATCACTGACCGTTTGACCACTACGAGGACACTTTTTTGAAAGCAGCCGAGCCGAAAATAGTGATGTTCTGGATTTCGGTCAAAATGACAGAAACCGTGATATGTTGTAGATATTGTCATCCTGAGAAAAAGTCTCAATGGACACAACCACAAATCACTAATCGTTTGTTCACTACAGGGCTACTTTCTTGAAAACAGCTGAGTACAACGATGTTCTGGATTTCAGTAAGATTGAGTAAGACTAAGATATGTTGAAGATCTCATCATCGTGATTGTTTGGTGGGTGCGCACGTTGAGACTTTTCTCTGGATCACAATATCTACAACATATCAAGGTTTCAAGCAATTCCACCGAAATCCAGAATAACGTTACCTTCTGCTGTTTTCAAAAAAGTGGTCCTGTAGTGGCCAAACGGTCAGTTGTTGCTGACTGTGCTTATTGAGACATTTTCTCTGGATCACAACATTTACAACATATCAGAGTTTCAGTCATTTTGGTCGAAATCCACAATATCAGGATATTCGGCTGCTTTTAAAAACATGGCCCTGCAGTGGTCAAACGATCAGTGATTTGTGGTTATATTCGTTAAGACTTATTCTCAGGATCACAATATCTACAGCATATCACGGTTTTAGTCATTTTTACCGAAATCCAGAATGTCATTATCATAGGCTGTTTTAAAAAAAGTGGCCCTGTAGTGGCCAAAGGGTCAGTGATTTGTGGTTGTGTCCATTGAGACTTTTTCTCAGAAATATCATATCTACAACATATCACAGTTTCAAGCAGTTCCACGAAAATCCGATTTTCGTAAGGATTGTGCGGGGTCCTTTGTCATTTCGAATTGGGCATTGGCCCTATAACCCTTTTCTCGCAAAAACGACAATACCGGTATTCCCTACTTTGAAGTCATCTTTGCATGGGCAGAGTTTAGTTTCTTTAAAGTGGTCCTTTTAATCAGGGGAACCCTTTTTTGAAATGGGGTCCTTTGCCCCCTTCAACCTATTTCCCGAAAGAAACAAAAAATACGTGTCGATTTATTTTCGGTCTTATATATAAGTGCCAAGTTTGAAGGAAATCTGATGAAGAGAAACAGAAAATTATTATTTATATATAAGCATTAAAGCTGTCGTTTGGGGGGGAAGGAAGTCATTTGGGGGGCTGGCCCCGTTGGGAGCCCCCCGTGGCTACACCCCTGGAAGAGATAAAAAACAATGTAAGCCGTTCTCACTATCATGGCACCCAAGCAGGGGGTTCCTCACACCCTTTTTTATGCTAGTCACTTTGACCCAGGTGGATGAAACAAAGATCAGCAGTGTGTCAGAAATATAAACATCTACAGTAGAACCGGTTTTCTTTTATCTTCATTAAAATAATAATAATAAATACAAATTTACACTTGTAGAATGCAATAATTCCGCGTGAGTCGATGAATGCTTTAACATTGTAATTGAATCTGGAACACTATCACAGAAACCACAACTTTAAGGACATTTTCTTCGAAATACAGGGGTATACAATTTTTTTAAAAGGTGTAAAAAAGTATACAAAATTCGTAGATTATTTTTGTCTACTTAAGTCTTTCATATGAACACTCCGTACTCCAGCGTGATCGTTGAGTTAGAAACCCTGACGGTAATTTTCTCGAAACACAGAAGTGTACAAAATTATTTTAAAGGTGTACAAAATTGTACGAAATTCGCATATTATTTTTAGCTACCTAAATCTCGAATCTGGTGATTCCGCACTCGAACGTCAAGTTGGAGTGCGGAATTTTGATCGCAAATTTGTGGAAACACATGGGTGTACAAATGTTTTTAAAAGATGTACAAAATGTGTACAAACTTATGAACATGTTTAATGCGTGATTTGCCGATTTCCCCCTAATAAATATTGCTTATATTTCTGTTATTAAAGCTGATCAAACGTTAAAAATTGTTGATCATACCTGATCAAACGGTGATCAAACGATTGACATAAGAAAAAGTCGAATCGGAGGTGAAGGGGGGGCTGGCCCCCCATTTTGGAACCCTTATATCTCTGTTATTAAAATTGATCAAACGTTGAAAATTGTTGATCAAACCTGATCAAACGATGATCAAACGATTGACATCAAAAAATTTCGAATCTGACGTGAGGGGGGGCTAGCGTGTAGTTAGCCCCCCCTACTAAATATCGCTTATATTTCTGTTAGTAAAGCTGATCAAACGTTAAAAATTGTTGATCATACCTGATCAAACGATGATCAAACGATTGACATAAGAAAAAGTCGAATCGGAGGTGAAGGGGGGGCTGGCCCCCCATTTTGGAACCCTTATATCTCTGTTACTAAAGTTGATCAAACGTTGAAAATTGTTGATCAAACCTGATCAAACGATGATCAAACGATTGACATCAAAAAATTTCGAATCTGACGTGAAGGGGGGCTAGCGTGTAGTTAGCCCCCCCTACTAAATATCGCTTATATTTCTGTTAGTAAAGCTGATCAAACGTTAAAAATTGTTGATCATACCTGATCAAACGATGATCAAACGATTGACATAAGAAAAAGTCGAATCGGAGGTGAAGGGGGGGCTGGCCCCCCATTTTGGAACCCTTATATCTCTGTTACTAAAGTTGATCAAACGTTGAAAATTGTTGATCAAACCTGATCAAACGATGATCAAACGATTGACATCAAAAAATTTCGAATCTGACGTGAGGGGGGGCTAGCGTGTAGTTAGCCCCCCCTACTAAATATCGCTTATATTTCTGTTAGTAAAGCTGATCAAACGTTAAAAATTGTTGATCATACCTGATCAAACGATGATCAAACGATTGACATAAGAAAAAGTCGAATCGGAGGTGAAGGGGGGGCTGGCCCCCCATTTTGGAACCCTTATATCTCTGTTACTAAAGTTGATCAAACGTTGAAAAT
The DNA here is from genome assembly GCF_964235325.1 of Thermobia domestica. NCBI lineage: Eukaryota > Metazoa > Arthropoda > Insecta > Zygentoma > Lepismatidae > Thermobia > Thermobia domestica. The sequence goes on from NC_137469.1 coordinate 92,169,773, forward strand.
TGTTGATCAAACCTGATCAAACGATGATCAAACGATTGACATCAAAAAATTTCGAATCAGACGTGAGGGGGGGCTAGCGTGTAGTTAGCCCCCCCTACTAAATATCGCTTATATTTCTGTTAGTAAAGCTGATCAAACGTTAAAAATTGTTGATCATACCTGATCAAACGATGATCAAACGATTGGCATAAGAAAAAGTCGAATCGGAGGTGAAGGGGGGGCTGGCCCCCCATTTTGGAACCCTTATATCTCTGTTACTAAAGTTGATCAAACGTTGAAAATTGTTGATCAAACCTGATCAAACGATGATCAAACGATTGACATCAAAAAATTTCGAATCTGACGTGAAGGGGGGGCTAGCGTGTAGTTAGCCCCCCCTACTAAATATTGCTTATATTTCTGTTAGTAAAGCTGATCAAACGTTAAAAATTGTTGATCATACCTGATCAAACGATGATCAAACGATTGACATAAAAATAATTTTAAATTTAGCATGAGGGGGGGCTAACTGCACGCAGGTCAATTAGCGTTGTTTGTTATGTATGGGATATTTATTTCGATTCAATGAATCAGCCGTAGGTTCTGATTCTTGATGTCAAACCTATGTTGTCCAATGAAATTACAGGATTCCATCTTCCTATACTCAAAGGTTTGGATCCAAGGCCGGTTTTACCATATGTGCAACACGTGCATTTGCATGAGGGGTGGGAAAGTTTCGAGAGGCGGTAAAATCTGTCTTAATTATATTATTTAAAATAAATATTTCTCGTTGAATTCAGACCTCATGATGATGGTAGTTAAATTTACTAATCTGACCTTCTATTTCAATATTCTATTCTATTCATTCAAAAATCATGTTTAGGCGTATCAGTTTAAAGTCACGTGAACAGTGCTGAAGTAAATGGTCAAACAAATCTCAACATGAATTGCTTGATTGTTGTCAAATATTAGAACTCAATTCTCGAACAGTAGGGAACACCTGTCCCGTTTATTTAGTTATCATAATTTTGATATGAAAACTAGTCTTGTCTTTGTCACAAACAAGTTTCTTATCAATGAAGGTGGAAACAAGTTTTTTTTTTTTTTTTTTTTTTAATAACAGATATAGAAGGAAAATCAAGAAATGAAGATAGAAGAGCTTGTTGCACTCTAATTGCAAACTGATATACTGATATATTGAAGCTCGATAATGAATTTTATAAAAAGGATTACAATCTTTCCTGTCCAGGTGTGTTTGCTTTATCTTTCACTAACATAATAGATTATTATTTAACGAAAGGAACAGACACAACGATATTATATTTGTATTGTTTTGGACTTTCTGAGTACGAGTTATTTTTGCTTCCTTTGCGATGTTCATGTGGGGTAGCGTACTTAAAATCGTGGTATTTAAGATTTGTTCGTTCTGGAGAAAGGAGGGGGGGGGAAGAAAATGAGACCCTTGCACGGGGCGGTAAATTGCCCCTGTTGGGATTGGCAAATACACCGTGTATGCTAGTAGGTGGGCCTACTATTTTGAGAATATAAAGATATGATCATTGTTTACTTTTGTAATTAGTGGGTCGGAAAAACTTGTTCAATATACAAAAGCTGGAAAAAAGTAATGGTTTTATACATAGAAAACTTTGTGTTGCGTTCTTATAATGTAATAGCGTCCCATCTACCACGTGTGGAAAGCGTCGTACACCGTCGGCGCATCAATATTTGTCGGTGTCTAACAGAGATCGTCATATGGTACGGGTGATGGCTTCTTTTGTGTTGTAGTACTTCTCGCGAAGTGGAGAAAATGTCAGGAAGACCTGGAGAGCAACTTCCATCTTCATCCACGCACGTTACGAGCTTCTTCCGTCTGCATCCCAAAATTTCCTTATGCCGCTTCCACTTTCCTCCTTTACTTTATGACACTGGTACTTTTGGCTGAATAATACACAATGGTCATCTTTCTACACATTTCATCGCTTCACATTCTTACTGACCTCTTGTAGGCCTGATACACAGTCCCCTGACCTGACCACTACTTTTTACCAATCTATGAAAATCTCAAATTCAAAATGCACTTTTCTACAGGAAGAGATTCAATAAATTTCAGTGTAAGTTTCCAAATATTTTGCGGTACCCTTGTTTATTAGCCAATGCGTACAATTTGGGAAAAAATGTTATCTATTTTATAGAATGAATGGAAATAAAATACAAGTAAAAACATGGTGGGAACATACCGTGATTGCTGTTGGGTGCTGTTTAATGAACCTCTGATGAGGCTGAAGTTTGTTGCTTGATGTTTTTTCGTAATTCTCTCTTTTACTCGGATCTTGACACTGAGTTCATCGTTTCGTGCAACCTTAGTTAACAGTTCCTTAGCAACGAGCTGACAGACAAAGATAATAAATAGTCTATAATTCTGCTAATAAGAGGCCCTGACGTCTTTCCCTTATGAATATTCCACAGTTTAACTTAAACTATTTTTTTTCTTTGTCACGTTAATAGCAACCGAGACTTTACTTCTGCTAAGTCAAACACCCCGTCCATTTTTTTTTCACCCATCAAATAAAAGCACGTAACATTATGAATTATACGAAGAGTTCACTTTTATGTAGATTCAATTGCTTGGTATTACCTCTACATTTATTATTTTTCACCATTGAAAACGATGAATCGAAATGTTTAGCCCTGCATAATCGGAATTTTGTCCTAAAAAGTAAGGTATACATATTATAATTGAAATAAACGATAATAAGATTTGTATTAAAAAAAAATGAAGGTAATCAGTGATATGCTATTATCACGCTAGTTCGAATAATAGTAGACAGAAGAAGGAATATTCGCAGGAATCTATTTCAAGACGGTTCAAATTCAATATAAGGATACATTATATTAAAATTTGTAAAATTTGACTAAATGTACAAAAAATTGGAGATTTTGGACTCCTACAACCCACACATTCCTGGATAGAAGGGTGCAGTAGAAGAAACGATTAGACGGTGCAGACACTTTTACAAGTATTATGGCCATCCATGTTAAGTGTGTGTCGTGTATTATACTCATGTATCATGTAATTACTTTTACATTTGAAACACAAGAAATGAAGGTATAATGCCTCAGTATCGATCCCATCTTTGCCAGAAAATGCAACGTATCTACAATTCACTAGTCATCATCGTTTCTAACTTCAGCATCAATTTTAATAGACTTGGGAATATAAAGGTTTTCGAAGAGCGTTTTTAAAAAGCGTGAGTTTCTTCTTGTCTTACTTGCTTCCTTAGTCTTTTTGTATTATATTATTTTGAATAGAGCTTGAAAATACCTGGGTGCCAGGTCGCATGGCAACTGAAATAAAATCTTTGCGCCTATCTAATTTAAGACTAAAGCTTGTAGACCTATGTATCAAATAGACCATGGTGTACAGCTCAAATAGACCATTTGTATTATTATGGTGTCTAGTTTTCGGAATTGGCATTTAGCTCAAAAGAATTTTTTTTGTTCGAGGATTGGTTTCGTACGCAAGTTTGTCGAGTTTCGTTTAACTTTTCAAGTATTTCTAATGCACAAGAAGTTGCTCATTTAAACAAACATTGTTGACTAACCTAGAAGTTAGGGCAATTTGTTAATGTTAAACTATGCATTTTCACAGCAGGTGATATAAAGCACACAGTGTACGTTACATACGCTCACGTTCCTGTGTTAGAAAACACGCATACACAAAGTAAACATTTGGTCAGGGTATTGAAAATTTTGTTTCATCCAAAAGTAGAAACTATGTACTTCTTGTTTGTTTTGCTACAGTGAGTAAGCTGTATTAAAACAACTTGAAGTACATAGTTTCTGAAATCTAGTTGAATTTTGGTATTTTGGTTCCTGAGTAACATCACTAAGTATATATATATTAAAATATAAATTCCATAGTATATAGTATGCTCAAGGTAGGTTTAGTTAGGTTCCCATCAATTTCACATGAATGATTTACAATTTACACTTATAGATGTCTTTCAGAAAGGTGTGAAGAATAAGAATTAAAATTAAATGTTACTAGCAAGTTTCCCTATTACGGAAAACTTCATTCTTCATTGATTTAAAAAAAAAACGAAAACAAACAAACAAATCTTTATTACAAATACACAGTACGTTTACGACATAGATAATCAACTGTCTCGCCATAAACTTTCTTATACTGCAAATTAACATTCAAGAGATTTATTTAACCCTACAGCGCATGATTTTTTTTTTTAATTTTCTGTGAAAAATAGGTTTGCAAGAGAAAACAAAAATAAATAGGGCCTAACGGAAGTACCGGTAAGCTTAATAGTGCGATCTGTGCGTAAACTATAGAATTACAACCAGATTCGAAAGTTCCCAATCTTGTTCAACATGCATTAGCAACTACATACCGTTATGTAGGAAAGCACAGACTATTTACCACTATGACCCATATCTGTTTCACTACGCATTGTAGGGTTAATGTATTTTTCTTCTGAACAGCGAGTATCTTTTGTTTCTTTTAGTGTTTTCTTCTGTAATTTAACTCAATCCAAACCCCAAATTTAGTGGTCCATTAGTCGGCCTTTGTAAGACATTTTATGTGCGCAGTAAGCTCGCCAAGGTTTACCACCATGCCAAGTTTGATCACAATTTTATAGTTTCATCAATCACGTATGATATATTTTTGATAAAAATCAAATAAAGACAAAAAAGAGGAGAAAATATATTGGGTAATGTAGGACGATTTACTAACAAAGAAAGAAAGAACTTTTAAATGTAAACGATTTTACTCAATTATATGCTGAAAAATTCTGAATTAGACGTTGACAATGAGCGAATAAATATGTTACAAGAACGACAAACACAATGGTATCTACGAGAATCTCACATGATCTGGGGTTTATCATGAGTCTTTCGCACTTTAAGGCCGGCCGCATATTGACCAGAGGCAGGACAGCCAATGAGACAGGGGGAGACAGAAGAGTATAAGGAGAGAGAGTACTGAGCCAGTTGATTGTGTCTCAGTCAGGACGTTCGAGAGGTCTTTATCTAGCAGCTGCTTGAATATAAGATACGAACGAGGCTTTGTTGCATTGCTCGGCTGTACATCGAGCACTCGTACAAACGACGCCCATAGGTAGCTCAACAATCATTATGACCATCCTGAGAGAGGATTGAAAAAGGAGAAGATTCCTGAAGCTTCGAAATTCTTCTTGAATGTAATTGCTTGCATTACAAGAAATTTATTCGCTTAATGAACGTTATAGCGAAGTGAATTATTCCAAGAGGTTGTCAATAACGTAGAGATTAAGGTATGAATCATCTGCTCTGCTCGTCTGATCAGTGATAACTCCAACTTTAATTTCTTGTGAGGGGCAAGCGGAGAGGCAGAGAAATTTTGGGTGCCAGTTATTTGCTTTTAATACCGAAAATAATAGTCCTGTATTATTTGACCAACATTACAAGTGCGTACCCAGAAATTGTTGTTGAGAGAGGTCCAAATTTTGGAGGGTCCAATAATACAAGACACGACGTGTATAGGGATGCGCACGAGACAAGATTTGTAGCTGTCTCGTCCCGTAAATGTGCTGTAAAAGTGATGTCTTGACTCGAACAATGTATATTTCTCTATTGGAAGAACCGAGTCTCGATTCGAATTTTGTCAGGAAAATCCTGTCTCGACTCGTCTCGTGCGCATCCTTAGACGTGTATGTGGTTATTATTGAACCGATGCTATTCTGCATTGGAAAAGACAATAAGAACTGTTAAGTACTGTGTCACGTACATTTTGAAGGAAAATACATCAACATAGAACTAGGTTGTTTTTATAAGAAAACAAAGAGTATAGAAGAAGTGCAAGGTCAAATCTTTGTGCTATGTCAATCATTTCTCTACTAAATAAGTATAATTTGATTAATATAGTGTACAAATGCATATCAAGTTATGAAGTCTGGAGGATCCAGCCCCGGTGGACCCCGCGTGGATGTATCCCCTGCTATATTAAAATATATCTGGGGAGCAGATGTATCCTCTGACGGAGCTCATCTCATTGTTCTTCCACCCCCACCCCCCTCCAGGGTTGTCATAGCACCTAACATTATATCAGCGACTTTCACCTATTCACTGAAGAGAAAAAAAAAATATTTCTCTATACAAATTTATTTTCGTTACTACAACATACAGTGATTAAGCCAGTCGCGCACTCAGATTTTTTTTTTTTTTTTTTTTTTTTTTAAGAAGGGGATCTAACACTACAAGTCACTACGTCCATGTAGTATTCAGTGGTATTATTTTGCACTCGAAACGACGATGAATAATTGGAAAATCATTCTAACTATATTTTCAGGGGAAAATTGTAAAACTAGATTTTTTTAAAAAAAAGAAACATTAAGATGAAGTATAAGATCAAATTTTCACGCTACATCAATTATTATTTCCCTGTTAAACAAATATAGTTTTCGTAAGAAAGTGTACAGTCAGAAACAATATTAAGTATAGGTTGGAGCTGTCATTTCTTATACCTTCAACCTACTTAATATTGTTTCTGACTGTATATGTTGAGTTAGGAAGATTTTGAAGGATCCAGGCCCGATGGGCCCCTCTTCATGGATGCGCCCCTATGTGTCAATAAACAAGTTTAGTGGGAGAACAATCAGGAAGAAACTCAAGTGCAAATACTTGATAAAGTGAAACTCTATCATCGGATTCATAGCCAAAACACTTAGGCAGAAGAGTTTTGAAATTCTAGCTTGGATTCACTTTACATTCATAATTTCTTTGTAGGTAAATTGTGTTCCAACGAAATATCATTTTTCCTTAACACAAGTAGTACAAATAAAAGCAATTGAAATGCATTGAACCATTAGCACAGTTTAATGTGATTTTAACAGCTTCTGAAAAGTGATTACAAGATGGATTCTATAAAGTGAGTATTAAGTGGAAGAAGGTAATAACAAAAGATATAAAAGTGACACATGATGATGTTTCCCCGTAGTTTATGGGATAATAATCTGATCAGTATTTTCCCCACCCCCTAGGCGGTAGCAGGTGATCTAGAATTAATTTGTTGGCCAATACCTCGTAATTAAACTTATAGCACACTATAGTGTTCCTAAAAGTATCACCACCAAATCTTGCGGTCACGTTTGCGTGTGGGAACCTGGTTCGATCAACTAGACTTTCAGGTGGACAAACACTGTGTACCTGTGTTTGCTTGGGGTTCTCCCGCTTCCTCTCACTTCCCTCATTCCGCCATTTTATTTATTAGTGTCCGCAGTGATATTTATGAGATTGTGCTATTAATCAGTTCGTTACTCTGCATGATAACTCTTGAAAAGAAACTATTTTTTTAATCCTGTTTTTTTTTTTTTTTTTTTTTTTTTCAATAGCTAGCAAGAGCGATTATATGGGCCGAGTTCTTTAGTGGAGTCATTCCGTTAACATCTTCACGGTTAATGGTGACATTATCTCCATAAGTGGAAATATTTCCATTTAATGGGGACTCTCTAGAGCCCATACACGGAAATATTTCGCATGATCCTTTCTACTATTCTTAACAGAGTTTATTATCATCACTCTTGGACCATAGTTGTGGACTTCACAGTTAAAAAGCGATAGTTTTATCTTGCAATGAAATAAGTTATAAGAATTTCTTGAATGCTTGCTTTTGCACATACAGTTATGTGAACCGAGGGCATTAAAGAGGGTAGGAGGCAATTGATCCTGTTGAATTTGATATATATTATAAAGGGGTAAAAGTGAGGGGGAACACAGGAGAACGCCGTCCCCCTATCTCCAAAAAGTATGTACGGCGTTCCCTAGTTCCTAAAAATTAAAAATTACAATGGGCAAAGATAGGCACGGGGACGGCGTGACGCCATGCCGCCAACTACCATCCTCCTACCTTTTCAGATCCATTTTTACCTCTCTATATATTTGAATCAATACTATAATAATATATTAATGAAAGATGACAAATAATGCATATTGGGTAGTCTATTCCCCTTTCAAGCAAAGCCGGTAGTGATCTGAACAAACCATTGAACGTTTCATAGGGAGATAAAGATATTGCAGGAGATGCTAACTCCCGCTGGCTACGTTGGGCCTTGCTACTCGATTTTACATTGCTCTTGTTATTACATCTATATGCTCATACATTACATTCGAAATATTCAGGAAATTGTAATCCAATAAGCAACTACTGTATTTAATATTTAACGCAATAGAGTAGAAACCCATTATATCACTATGTAAAAGGTCGGAAAAAGAATTAGTAATATTTCGGGTATAAACATATTTCCAAAAATCTAATTGAACTTCTAATTTCTTTTTTTTTGTGTACAGTCTACTTCAATTTCCAATATTTTGGCACCAAGAATTGTACGTACGTATTAACCCTCCGACTACCAATGCGGAGGACTGTGTGCCCACCTCAGGATATTTTTTGTAATTACTCCTCTAATCGTTTCTTTAAAATTGTGAGAAAATACGTTAGTGCTCAACATGCTTAGCTAAATCGTATAGCTTATGGTCGTTCGAATTGAACGTATGTGTGTCGCATAAAATTTGCTATTTTAAGTTGGTGGTCAGAAAGTAACCCCCGTTAGTAAGACATGTGACTGACATTTAGTAATCTCTCTCTCCTGGATGGCACTATAATAAATAGCAGTATCCCGCCTTTTCTGAATTTGGCGGATTATCTTATCCCGTGTACTGTTCATTTTGAGAATTTTACGTTAATGTGTGTCATAAATTTGCTATTTTAAATTGGTGGGCACAAAGTACCCTTCCCCCCGTCCCGTTGGTAGGAGATGTCACTGGCATTTAGAACTGCCGCTCCTAGATGGCAGCATAGTTATTAAGCTGTTAGTCTCATCCTGTGTACTGTTAATTTCAGTCCCTGTAGATTTTTGGTGAGAGTTTCTAATTAGTTTCTTTTGCGAGATATATTTAATGTTAATAGGTTGGCATAAAATAACCTTCTCCCCCCCCCCCCGTTGCTAGTCCGCGTTACTATGGATGCGTACGAGACGAGTCGAGACAGGATTTTCCTGACAAAATTCGTGTCGAGACACAGCTCTTCCAATAGAAAAATATACATAAAAATATGGCATATTGGCAATTAGGTTAAAAATGATGAATTATTGGAAGCAGCAACAAATTCATTACAGGAATACACAAGATTAAGCGATAAATGGTAATTAGAGTAAGAATGCAGTGGCGCTTCATTCAAACTACTGAACAATCGAGACATCACTTTTACAGTACATTTTCGAGACGAGACAGCCACAAATCTTGTCTCGTGTGCATCCCTACGCGTTACAAAAAAAATGTAGGTAGTGGTAGGGGAAAAACCACTGTAATCTTAACCCCGAGATTTGTTTACTGCACTCTAAATTTTCTAATAGTAATTGTGGTCGTGTGAGTGACTGTCGAAGTGAAAATGACTTGAAGCATAAAGAGAAAAAATATACAATAGAAGTAAATTTAAGAATAATTGAAAGAGTTAAAAGTGGTGTAAAAAAAAAAAAAAAAAAAGTGGAATAGTAGACGAATGTGGAATAGTAGAAGGCACAATAGGGTTGGATTGGAAAGCGAAGAAAAGTTTCTAATTTTGTGTCTTTAGTGGAAAGGAATAGTGAACTGCAAAGGAAAGAATCTCGAGTCGGAGATGATAGTAAAGCTAATACTACTTGTATAAGTGATTTAATTCTTATTGTATGATCCATGTGGCCAGGTGGATAACAAATATGGTTGATGCATGGACTCCAGGATAACCATTATTTTTCCTGACGAATTGATGCAGAAATATGGCATATTGGCAATTAGGTTAGAAATGATGAATTATTAGAAGCGGCAACAAATTCATTACAGGAATACACAAGATTAAGCGATAAATGGTAATTAGAGTAAGAATGCAGTGGCGCTTCATTCAAACTACTGAACAAACAAAATAAATGGTATGAAGAGGGTGAGTCAAAAATGGGAAACTTATGTAATTAGGATGGGATAATTTATGCTACTAGCTTAAACCAGTTCTTTTTAACTGGATACTCTGTGACGTCACTTCTGCTTCCATTCTGAAAAAGTACAGAGAGGAAAAGGAGCAGAAACTATATAATCTTTTTATTTATTTTAAATTTTACGTCCCACAGTTATGCCGGCTAGGCTAAAGGAGACGATGATGATAAGAAATGAATGAAACGATGGGATGAAGAAAGTGGGAGGAAACGGGAGAGCTGCGAGAAAACCCACGCACACGGTGTTTGTCCACCACAAAGTTCACTTGGCGCGAGCTGGGACCCAGAATCCCATGCACCAGAGGCGAACGCTTTACCACTGAGCCACCGCTGCCCTCAGGAACTAAATCTGAAGTTGACAAGTTCAATGGTGACAGGCAAAGAGGAACAATTACTTTCGTAGATCATAAATTTGCATTAATCATATGTCTTCATTAACCTAAAGGGCATAATCGTGAAACGTAGAACTAGAAATTTCATTTCAATTTCTTCACTTAAGAGATAGCGAACTCTGATCTAGAAAACCACAAATAATTGTAGCGAAAGTCATAATGATAATCACACACCATCATCAGCAACTTAAAGCTATATAAATACTTCTGAACTGTAATGCTAAAGAGCTTTTAAAGGAGAAATAAATTCATTATGAGAGCACATAATGGAAAGACGACGAGTTGCAGGAAACTTTAAATTGGTGATAGAATGCAAATATAGGTTAGTTCTCCCTCCTCTTTTTCAGTAATGTGATGTGTACACACACACACACACACACACACATATATATATATATATATATATATATATATATATATATATATATATATATATATATATATATAATATTATACGTGTTCCATGTCTGACGTTGTGAATAGTTCGTGCTCCC